>NW_008621796.1:0-42415 GCF_000691845.1 Merops nubicus | reverse complement strand
TTATAAACATGCAATGTATGACTAGAGTATTCTGATTTAAAAAAAAATAAAAATGCCCACCAACCATGAACTTTGTGTCAGTTGGAGCTGGAGGGCTGCAAAGAATGAAATTTCTTTTTGGATTGATAGGAGCAGGAGACAGACCCCAAAGCATGGTTCGTCTATATTTTTATATCCTGAACTTGTACATAAAGTAAAAATCTGAAGCTTTTGGAGGCAAGGGTTGTTTTGCAGTACATCACGTTGGAGGTACTGCTATGAAATCCTTTCCATAGGCTGGCTGGGAGCCGAGCATGGGGGTAGCCTGGGATCTGGACAGTTTCCTGGTCAGACAAGAACCAAGAATGCCTCCAGACAACAGGGCCTGCTGGAGCAATGAGCTGATGACTCTGCTTGACCGGTCAACTGCTGTTGATGATCTTACTCACATCTGATAACACAGGCACATTTTGTACCCTTCTTCATCCTCCTTTGCTTTCCAAAGTTTAGTTCTGAGGAGGGCTGGAGAAACCACATGCTTTGCAGTTTTGGATTTGGTGATTTTTCTTAATTAAACTTCCAACAATGTTCCTCTACCCCGCTGTTGCATCTGGCAAAACTTTATCTCACTTACTTCACTGTGCATGCTTGAAATATGGGATTGTTTAGTGTACTTGTCGCTATGATTTCAGAGGCAGAAGCACTGATGGGAATTAGACCTTTGTAACTGGAAGCAACTTTCTGGGTCATTAAATTCTGTGTTCCCAGTATATGTCAGCTTTGCCACTAGTGGTTTACAGGATGACCCTCATACACAGGGAGAAAAATTCAAATCCTGCTCAGTAATTTTGGAGAATTGTTTACTAGTACATCTGGGAGGAAAAAAAGTTATCCATTACTACAGGTATCTAAAGTCATGATTTCCAGCTTTTTGCTGGGAATGATTAATTTTGTTTCACACCTAAATAACCATTCGTGATCCTTTACTAGAAATACATTTTTTTTTTTTTTGTGATGGAACTAGAAGATAAATCTGATGTATTTGTCATATCAGGAAAGGCATGTGAGATGCATAATACTAAATATCTAAGTCACGGCAAACTTTTATGGAAGTCATTTGGATGCTAGAATTTTAAAGATGCAGTTATGCTTTTTCCTTCTATTATGAATGTCAGTGTAACAAAGATGTGTGTCTGATAGGAATATTGGTCTCTAGAACAAGTATAAAGCTCAAATATTTGCTTCTTTTTCTTAATTTTTCATCTTTTCTTCTTCTGATATCATCTCTTTTAGTCTTCATTATTAATCACTAAACAAGAAAAAAATATCCTTTTTAGGATAAGTGAATGGCATACTAGAAATACATTTGCTAAAACCATTGGTACAGCTCTTGGCAAAAGGATATTGAAATGCATCATCTCTCACATAGAGTCAAAAGGAACCTCAGTATGGATGTACTTCAGGAGATGAATCTCTGTACTATCCAGGCTCTGAGGCTTTTGGGGGAGTGGAGGGAAACCAGTGCCTTTGTCCTGATCAGCAAGTTGGCTGGACTGTATTTGGGGAAGAGGAGGAAGTCATGTGGAGAGGACTGGACTGTGGCATAACTGAGCTTTGAAAAATTGTCTTGAGTTTCTCTTTATGTTATTTTGTGTATGTGTGCAGCTATTACTCTTTAATCGCCCTTAATTCCATTAAGAATACTTAGAGGAGAGGAACTATGACTCTGGGTAAGTCACACAGCACGGAACCCAAGGGAAACTTTTGGCTTCATGCTACTCTGAATCCTCAAGAAACTGACCAGCACTTAAACTTTGTGTACTATATATATTACATATTAAACCCCAAGAATTTATATTTTTTTAAGAAAGAAAATATTTAAAATTAAGTATTTAAAATATATTTTTAAGTTGTTATTTTTTTTAAAGGATGATTTGCCTGTATATTTTTTTTTCTCAGGCTTAGTAAGCTTTATGTTGTGTATACTGTCCTGTCTTACATGAGAAAGGAGTTTCTGTGAATTGTAACTGGCACTTTGGAAGTTGTGGCTGATGATGTCTTATGTGTTCTTCATTGGCAGGTTCCAGTTGCACACTGTTTTGGGTCTCCAGGACATTACAAAAAAAAGTTTTGCACTGTGTGCAGAAAGTCGTTAGAGTCACCTGCCTTTCGATGTGAAGGTAACTTTAAAAATCATACTTGTAAAGCCATCTATGTGTTATCCAGTAACGTACACCTTGCTTCTGTTGGATACCTCGAGAGATTGAGAGATACCTCGTGTCCGAGAGATTTGGGGGTTATCATCCACTCATTTTTCATGGAAACATGTATTTCGAATTAAGGAATAACATCAGTAGCCTTCAATTATGCAAAATTTTGTCAAATGTGTGCGCTGTCTCACCTTTCCACCAATTTACTTTGAACAAGTCTGAGATGTTGGTAGTGCACAGTGAATCCATGCCCAACATACGCAAAAAAATGAGAGGCTATTATGGCAAAAGAAAGCCTTCTCCTGTTGAGGTAATTTATTTCTATTCCACATGGAAACTTTTGACACAGAGAATCATCAGATATTCATGTTTCGAAAACCTCCCCCTTTCTAGAAAAGAATGGAATATAACTTCTCTGTGTTAGTGTTCTCAGATATCTGTTGCTTGTAATGTGGATGAGGTGCCTTCAATGGAAAGATATTTGAAAATATTTTTTATCAAAATAGTACTGCTCTGAGTGTTCTGACATGGGTTCTCTGAAAAAACAGTAGTTAAAGAAATCACCCAAACACCAGAACTTGAAATATATTTGGGCATGAGTACTTGACTGATTTTGGCATGCAGCAAGTCCTTAATTCTCCCATGTCTCCCCTGTCTTTAATATCTAGTGCTTGTTTTTCTGTTGATGTTGTGAGGCTGAATGGAGTGTACAATTTTAAAGGAGTATTATCTGTGAACGATTTAAAAAAAAAAACAAACAAGATGTCACCTACTAAGAGAAGAACCGATTCTGCAGAGATTTGAGATGCTTTCAAAATTGCTGTTACACTAAAGATAATGTCTTTTTTAATATGGTCACGTGTGTGTTCTCTTTGGTCAGGGCATTTAGATTTATATTGGTGCAGTATTTTTGCTTTTATTGATTGCATAACTAACTTAAACTATGTTCTTCTGTCTAGTGGGAATCTGTTACTTTAATATAGTTGCCATGTGAGTTGGATGATTTGTTGGGATGGTCAAAGAGGTACAGATACCACAGAGAGTTTTCTGCTCTCTGTCTTGAGCTGCAGAACTTGTGTGGTATAAGATATACATAGAGAATTTGAAAAGTAAAATTTTCACTACCTATGTCTTCTTAACTTGTGGAAATGGCTTTAGCATGGTGATCTGTTTTAGGTAAAGCTTTCTAAATTTTGCTTTCATATTCTTACTCTCAATTCTACTGTATTAACATTGTACCCATTGCAAGGGAATATTTGTTTTTCCAGACGTTTCCATTTAAGTGTTCTTAAACAAGAAACACATGAAAGTCCATGTTATGTTTAGGTATTAGAAATGCCCAGACATTTTTTTTCTGGTTCAGTGAAAGGTTCTGTCTTGTGTTCCTCACATGGTTTAAACAGTTTTCTCGTTTTGTGTGGTGTGACTTGTTTCCAGTCCTGTTTTCTGGATACTAGCAAGTCCACAACTTGTTTCTCTGATTCTGGTTTTCCAAAATGTAGCTTAAAAAGGACAGTTAGGGTTCCTAAAACGCACAAGATTCTTCCTTTACTCTTCAAAAATATTTTCAGAATCTGTTTCAGAAACCAGCTGTTGTAAGCTGTAGAGCTTCTAAATCCAGATGGAAATATTGGGCTTTCTTCCTTTTTTTTTAATCTTTTTTTTTTTTTCTTCTAGTGACTTACCTTAGTAGTGGAAGTGTACTCTTGGATTTGATAATCTGTTCTGATATTGAAATCTGAAGAACTTTTCCTGGAATCTTTGCCGTAATTAAGATAGAAAAGAGTGTTAAGATTAAGTTACCTTTTCTATGCAAGTAGCTAGATACACTTTTAAAATAAAATAAAATAAATGATTTTGACACTTTATGTCTTAAAATAAAACAAATTTTTTTGAAAGGAAATTGAAAAATTTCAGACAAATACTAGACATTGTGGGAGCATCTGTTCTCAAAAAATGAGAATACATGCATATTAACCCCCGCTGAGATAAGCACATTGGCAAAAATCACAATATTTGGAATCCACATGCTGCTGACTATTACTCATTTCTTTGGATAGCTATTTTTGCAGTACAGTTCACTGGTAAACATTGAACCTGGACTCATCATGATGAGAGTTGTTCTTCCTTTTCTTTCCAAGAAGAAGGGCTGGAAAGAAAGCAAGAGGAAAAAGGGTAACCCAAATATTTTTTTAGTGTTAGATACTTTACAAGTAAAGTTTCTTACCAGTCATCAACTAGGACCAGCAAATTTACTGGGAAGGGAGGCAGTTAATATTTTAAAGGTTATTCTGCCATGTTTATGTATCTGAAATTAACCAACCTGTTTTTTTGGGAGTTACAAAGAGATTAACATCACTTTAATGAATAGCTTGAACAGAAAGCCATCATTCTGTTATGAGTTAAAGAGTTGTGTAGATTATGGAATGGCTGATAAAGATAACATTTAATTTTGTAGGTCCTTTGATTTGACTCAATCTTTACATACTAAAAATTTCATCTTTCCAATCAGTAGGATAGTTATCTTAAGGGTTTAACCCACGTGACACTTCTGCCTTCACATGCACACATTTTCCTACTAATTCTGAGTTGGGATTGGTGTTAGAAGCAGCAGATGCGAATTAAATCAAGGCAAGAAACCTCACTGTGTTCTTACAAAGTACAACTAATGGGCAGTGTGTGCCTGTATTTGCAGAATTAACAGTTAAAAAACCCAACAATTTTGTTAGTTCCTTGGATCTATAATTTGGTCTACTGAAACTTTAACCTTTAGTGAAGGTACAATTCCAAGCATCTAGCTTGCCTGGTAGGTGAACTGGCAAAGCTGTAAAATATTACTGCTTTATCTATGAATATGGAGAAATGTGAATGGAGGAGAGACTGTGTCAGACCTCATATAAAACTTCTTGAGCTGGGTGAAGGCATACAGCATGGGGAACTGAACATGAAAATTTGTGGTTGACTTCATGAACCCTTTTAAAGAGGCCTTGGTTTGTTATGGTGGTAGGTCATGGTCTTCTGCGGGATTAGAAGAAGACAGTGCTTGTGCTGATCACCTTTTCTAAAGCACAGAGTGATTTCAAAATAAGGTATTATTCTCTACTTAGTTTAATATTGTTTTTAAGATACTTCCAGATAATGTGTCTAACCGGTGCAGTTTGCCACCTTCCAATATTCAGGTTACAGTCACAGATTCTTGTGATGTGCTTGGAGCAGTACCCTGTTTGAGCAGAACAGAAAAAAATATTTGAAGAATTTTACACTTCCCTCTCCTATTTACTCAATGAGAAATCAGGTGCCTTCCCAGAGTGCTTGTATACACAAGTCTTTAAAAAGCAGCTAGAGGAGGATCTTTTTAATCCATCTCCATCTAGAAGTTCCAGAGGGAACTTTCCTAACTCATGCAGTAATGAAGCTAGACATTGACATCTTCTAGTTGTATGTGTTCTAAATGACTGATCCCTTGCAGCATGGTGTTTTAGGTGTTTGTGATTTTTGTGTAGATTTGTTTTTCTTTCACAACTGATACTTATAGTAGATTTTAAAATAATGAAGGTACTTTATCCAAAACAAACTTGCCTGAAACTTTATAGGCTTCACTAACACTTCTTCCAGCTACAGTATCTAACAGTTATTTTGGAAGACACTGTTGAGCTTCCTTAGGGGAGTGTGCTGAAAAAAATGTTTTCCTGAAGATAACAGCGTGACTTACCATATGCAGACATAGCTTGGACAAATCTTCTGTGAAATTAACATACCATTTTATGCTGATCATGTTTAAAATTAAATCCACTGAGTGTCATAGAATCATAGAATGCTTTGGGTTAGAAAGGACCTTTAAGGCTCATCTAGTCCAACCCCATGTGGGTATAAAAAAGATTTATTTCCTTACTAAAATGGATTTCTGGCTGGGGAGGTGCTGCTGCTTTGGCAGCAGTGCCCCCTGCTTTACTGGGTCTGGGTCTCATTTTTTTACAGCTCCAGGGATGGAGAGAGGGGCTGTCCAGCAGAAAAGAATCTGTGAACCCACTCATGAAGTGCACACTTGCTCTGAAATAGGGTTTGGAAAGGGATTTATAAAGAGAATGGAGTATTGCCTCAGCAAGATCAATACTTTGCACTGAAGACTTGGTGTTACCTGGATGCAGAAGGAGAACTTTCTGTCCTTCTGTTAATGCTTCTAACATTCAGCTTTTTTTTTTTTTTTAATTTGATTAAATCAAGGTGACTTCAGGCATTATAATATTGGAGTAGGCAGCTGTGAAACTCAGACAAAGTTGTAATAAGCTGAACAGTTGTTACAAATATAACTTGGGGGAAAAACTGGAGGAAATACAGCAAGTGCTTGTGAACAAAATTAGCTTAGCCTTTCCTTACACTTGCTGCATCAGTTCAACATGAAGGAAATGGAGCAACACAAAAGACACTGCTGATAAACTTCTTGTATTGCCTATCTCTGCTGAACAGAAAAGATCACGAAGGAAAGAAAGTATGGTGTGAAAAGGTAGTGGAGGAGTATTGGAGGGAGGGAGGGAGGAGCTGAAAAATCCTGAGGCTTCCAGCTTAAAGATGTTTTCTTGTTTTCATGCTTTTAGTTTGTGAGCTACATGTGCACACAGACTGTATCCTGTTTGCTTGCAGTGACTGCCGGCAGTGTCACCAGGATGGGCACCAGGACCACGTAAGTGTGGATGCCTCTGCAGCAGGGAGTGATCAAACGTCTTTGGTGTGAAAACATGGGCTAGAGGAGCCAGAGCTTATTGGGAGGCAAAGGAAACATGGCGTCAGAATATATTGCAGAGAGCGAGATGAGCTTAAATTCTGGCATGGTCATGATGCCTGTTGAAGCTGTGCTGAGAAGTTGGTGCAATGTAAACAACAACCTGCTAATCTAAAAATTTGCATTGCAGATGCCAGCATGGGACTCTTTTTTATATATTGAGGTGTTGGCTGCATTGCATCCTGGCAAACGTTACTACGTTGCTCAAGCTTCCTGCAGGCTGTCTGAGGAAAGACTGCCCAGCTTCTCATTATAAAACACATGCATAATACTGACCTTTGAGGATTATTTTTTTTTTTTAAAGAAGAGTATTGGTTGTGGTGGACTGTTGAAAAAATGCATTATGTGATAAATTTTTTAACAGTTTGATAAACTTGTGGAATATAAGATTGTTTGGGTTCATATTCTTAATATTCTACTCTGTGTTGCTCTTTCCTCAGAGATACGTGAATCGCTGATTTTACAGCTAGGTTGAAGATGGTTTTGTGTCTGTTTTGCTTAACTCTAATTCCTGATGTTTACTCCCAGGATACTTATCACCACCACTGGAGGGAGGGAAACCTTTCTTCAAGTGCTCGTTGTGAAGTTTGCAAAAAAACATGTGGCTCTTCTGAGGTGCTGTCTGGCATGAGATGTGAATGGTGTGGCATCCTGGTATGTTGTGCTGTTGCATGTATTTGTGGGAACCATATATGTGTATATATATATGCACATGGTTATTACTTAAACAATTTATATAAATGTACTTTAGATACACATTATAAGCACACTTTGTTTATATACTTATTTATATACATAGACATACATATATATGAGTCAGGTGGAAAATACAGTTTTTCAAATTCAGCCTGTATGGTTGGTGGTTTTTAAAGCTGTCAGTAATGGTTTCTGTGTTTTTCTATTCACATGATGCATGTTTAATCCCTATGCAACGTGATGGTACCCTTTAATAATTTTTATGAAAACCACAGCTTTTCACATACTGATGCACAGCCTACTGCATAGATAACAATTGGTCCATCCACTTAATGCTCCCTCTGACTGAAATATGGTGAAAGTGTAAAGCAGCACCAGATAAGGTGGGAGCTGAAAAGTGTATGCAGTAAAACATTAATTTGGCACTCAATGCAAAATGAGGTACTCTGTGTAATAATAATTTAAAATGAAACTCTGAAGTTAGTTAGTATTTCAGGTATGCTTTGAATAATTTATTTTTTAAAAAAAATTTTGGGTTTTGTGCTTTTAGTCTGATTCATCATTTCTGAGATGGGAAGGGCTGTCTTTGAGAACAGTGAACAAATGTAACATTCTATATGGGCACACATACACAAGTATGTATATTCAATAATGGCAGGTCTTGCACAAGTATAAAAGCAGAAACTAGCCAGTCATGTTTTGGAATAAAATTCCAAACAGTGTTATCTCTGAATCTGCAAGTGAGTACAGCTGTGTAAGAGGGTGTTGCTATTTTCAGACTTTTCAGTATAACATACCTACCTTTCCCACCCCTCTCAGTAGGTATCCATATAGAATAGCAGATCCAGGGTTTGAGATCAAAATTTTAAACTTCTTGATGTAGCTGTATGAAAACCTTTTGTTTTCAGTAAGGCCAGTTTGTAGTACTTGGAGCTTATACACATGCTAAGACTTCTCATTATTGGTTATATAAAAACTGAAAGGAGCAGATGAAAATCTAGGGTGAAAAATGGGTCACTCCATGAAAAAGTATATATACAAATATATATATACACACACACACAAATATATATAAAAAACATATTATACAAATACATACGTACACACAACTATATATAAAAGTATATACAAAAAGTATATGTATGTCCTAGCCTGAGTTCTACAGTTCCAGTGCATATTTTGTTAATAACAAATTTGCTTTCTTTGTATCTCACTGAGATCTTGATTGGTGATTCTGTTTATAGGCTCATGCTGCTTGCTACATAATTGTGACCCCAGAATGTACTTTTGGAAGATTAAGGAATATGATTCTTCCTCCAAGCTCTGTGCAGTTGTTTTCTCGAAACTTCAGCAAACTGCATTGTTTTCGAATATCAGAAAATTTGCAAACAGAATCAGGTAAAAACTTTGGAAGTTGAGTGCAAGTAATTGATGAGCATGTTTAACCTAGTGTTGTAATTCACTGAAATGTATGATTACTAATTTTCAGTGGCTTTTGTGGCAGTCCTGTAACTTGATATTTCTTGGACACAGTAGAGATTTTTAAACATGGATTATGTGCAAAATACTGAAACTTCTGTTTTCTGGTGCAGGGCAGTTTGAAAACTGCTCTTTAAATGGTAAACATGCAGAAAGTGAGAATTTAAGATCCAAAAATTTCTTTAGCAGATGCAGATGAGTGTTTTGATTGCTACAGACACTTGCTGATATACATGTTGGGGTTTATGTGGCTTGCCACATACACAGATATTTTTATTTGCCTCTTTGATTAAGTATCTGCCTTTTAAAGATTTCTGTACGGAGAGGAAATCTTGTTAATGTTCTGCTGCCATCTAGAGTCTATGTTTGTTTGACAGCTCTTTAAGGAGAAGCTTTTTAAGCTACTGGAGTGTTTTCTAATTTATATTTCGATAATCCTGTTCTTGAAAAGCCTTTATTTTGGTGATTGAATACAATAGGAAAGCAAATAAAAGATAGGCTAAATATAGGTTCTGGATGTTAAACATTTGCAGATGCACTTTTCTCAACCTGACAGGTTCTTCTTGAACTTTCTGCACTGCACAATTAGGCTTTCTTTTGGTGAAAGCAGTTGGTCACCAGCAGAAGCCGCATGCTCTCAGCTGCAGAAGCTGTAGCAGGAGTCCTGCTATTGTGTTTTATATTGTTTGAAGCTCCTTTGAGTACAGACCAGCTTGGGTCAGCTGCCCTGAAAGTTGCTACTGCTTTTCCAGGGGAACGCATAGGCTCTTGATAGCAGATCTTTTTAATGATTGCATACATACTAAGGGTGTTTCTGGGGAGTAAGGAGCATTTCAACTTTGTTGGAGGATAATTAGCATTTCTGTCCTCACTTCTGTGGGATGAGCTGTGCATGCACATTCGTTCAGAAGTCTTCACAATGAGCATTGCTCAGAAGATGGTGAGAAGACTGGTCTGCGGTACCAAAGAAGTGTTAGTGGTCACCTGGATGAGTCAGCTGCTGCAGGCAAAGCTCTTCCCAAGCTGATGGTTGGGAAGTGCCAGATTATATTTCCTAGACAGAGAATGAGCACATCACTGTTGACGTGCTGGGGAGCATTTGTCCAGATTAGCTTTTGCCTCTGAGTAAACACTAAGCTTCACAGCCAACATTCAGTGAACACCTCTGTGCCAGCAATAACTTTTGGGCTGCCAGGGGAAGCAATGGTAGAATAGCTCTCTCTCCTTCCTCCAAATGACTCCTGCCTTAGCGTATTTCAAAAGAAGACGTTGGACTTCATTAGAACAGTTTCAAGATGCTGTTAGGATAGATTTCTCTAATGTCCAGACTAAGGGAGAAAGAGTAATAAGGATTCAGCTTCTTCCCATCTATAGAGAAAGGAGAGGGTTGGGAGCAATCAGGGATTCTTCCTTTTCTTATTGTTGTATTTACTTATTCTTTATTTAATTTGATTTTGTGTTAAATGGAATTTGAGAAGGCATTCAGCTTCCATTTATTTCAGGGTGTTTTAAGACCATATAGTCTAAATTTCTCTACAATTTGAAATGTAATCTGTCTGTCAACTGTAGCAGAAAAGGTATTTCAACCCTTCTTTTATCTTTTAAAAACTCTGACCCAGAAATGTTATTGTTAGTCGTTCATGTAGTCGGTTGAATCATTACCCAAATATTCATTAAGTTATGTGGTCTCCAGTTTAGGACTCTTGACATCTGTGATTCTACTTCTTGGAGGGTTTTCCTGCATTAGCATTCTGAATTCCCTAGTACCTCTTCTGCTCTGAATATCTGTCTTTACTTATTTTTTCTCTCTTGTTTTGTGCTTTGACTTCCTGCTTTCTCCCTCAACTGCAAGGCATCATTTTTATAAAGGTGTTGCCTGGCTTACATCTTTTGGGAACTTTGTGTCTCAGTCAACACCAAGTGGGTGTTTCAAGGGGTAGGAGTGTGAATACCATCACAAGATCAGCACAGTGGGTTGGCCTATGTTGTGTGCGACTGCTACCCTCAGAGAAGAAAAATTTATCACTCCTGGCTGGATTTGTGTCAGTTTTCTTGTATGGACCTGAGGGTCAGGAGTGGAATGCAGTCAGGATGGTATCTTCACAGAAGCTAATGCAAATGTCAGTAGCTTTTATATTAATCTTTTCTAAGTATTTTATATGACATGTTGAGTCCTAGCTTTTAGTGAGAGGAATGAGCTGCTGCCAAAGTCCTCTTCTGGAGTGCAGTAGTTTCCTTCCCTTTAATTGTCAGCAAATCTATTTTTCACTTACAGAAATTATTTATAAATACCTATACTTCTTACTGGAAAGCTGCTACTGCAACTTACAGACCGATTTGGTGGTTTAAAACTTAATGGAAACCATATATTTTTAAGTCATAGGCAAACATCGCAGCTTGAGACAGGGATGAAATGCAGTAGGTGCAATATTAAGGTTAATAGTAGGGGGACTTCAGATATGCCTTCACTGTAGTTAAATGCAAATACAGGTTTGTGGTTTTTTAATGCTGTTTTAATATTCTGGATTATTATCATAAAATAAGCAGAAGAAAATGTGCTTTTCAAATTGTATTCTTTCGTGTTAGCTTCTTAAGTGGAAAACATCCTTAAATGACAACCGCTTTTCTTTTTTTTTACTTTAGTTCAAATTAACAAGAATTCTTTTTTAAAACGTTTCTGTTTTCACAGATGAAGATGATGATGTTGATGGGTCAACACAGGTGTCAGCAAAAGATGTCCAAATTTCAACAGAATCAAGTAAGCAGAATTTTAGTAAGTGGTGAATATCACACATCCCGATCTTTATTCATACAATCTTAACTTGCTTTTCCTTATGAAAAAATATTATATGGCTATTTCTCTAATGCTAGATATCAATTTGAGGTCCAGAGTTTTGGTCCAACGTACTTATCCAGGATCTTACAAATATCATTATTTTCCCCTTGTAGATTAGCATAAGTGACAATCTGTCCATTACCCTGACAAGTAGATAATTTCTCTAAACTTGGTAGTCAAAGGAAGAAAGGATGGTGTTAACAATCCAGAGATAAGCAACCAAATGAAAGGGTGGACAGCATGTCTTTTGAAAGCCTTTTTCATCTAAGATAGGTAGATCCAAATCTTACTGAAGGTACCACATGAAATGTTTATTTTTTTTCATGGGCCTGTTGCAGCAGAAGCGTCTGTATTCCTGTGCATCAGGATTGAGCTGCACTGGTTGCTTTGTAGGCAATTAAATTCTTATGCATGTGGAGTTTTCTGGCATGGGTATTAGCCAAACTCTTACTTTTCAGAAGATGAAGCCAAACACAATTTAAGGTTATCCAACCCTCTATATTCATATTAATAACTAGAAAAACATAATACCTGCTACCTAATATAGCTGCATGGATTGTCATTAAAACTGAAATTTCAAATCAACAAATTTTTTTTTCCCCTTTAAATTTTCTTTTCCTCAAGTTCTTACAAAACTAACAGGTTAATTGTACAAATGCTGTTTGGATTTTTAAAAAATTCCAGCTCCATAAATAATTAACTCAGTTGTTGAAGTGATCTCAAACATGCTCTTACTTCAGTTCTTAAAATTTGAAGCTGGTGTCTTTTAATGACTGTAACTTACGTCTGCCTTATTATGGGAGCAAGCTCTGATTAACTGCATTTTATGTGATAAACTTTCACTTTTTCCAGTGTTTTATGTGACATAAGTGGTGGAATGTCAGGACTTTTCTACTTCACACACTAAAGCTATTTCTCTTACTTATGACTGTCAAAGAAAGCAAATTATGTATCCATAGATTTCAACTGTATTGGTTGTAAATACTAGTACAAGACAGTTCAGCTTTAGACAGCCTTCCCAAAAGAAGGAAAGAAGGTAGGAAAATTGGTCAGACACACGAGTCACAGTGACCTGCAGTCCTGCTTCAGTTGGTGTACTCAGGAACTCATCTGCACATGTGCATGTGGAATAATGGAAATAACATCCACAGAAAGAGTTAGAAATAGCATTTAAGGAGACGACAGGACAGACTGTGCTGATCTGGTGCAGGATGTGGCCAGGCAGACACACAAACCAGCAATCTCTTTACATGTGACCAGTTTCTTCTGTCTCCTTATTTCTCCATTCTCCCATACTTGTGCTTCCCCAAACTGTCTTGATCCCTCCCTTCCCCTGTCTTTAGTCCTACCCTGAGCATCCCCTAACAGCTCTTGTGCAATCCCAAAACGCTCTCCCCATACATCTCGTACAGCCCCACAGCAGGAGTGACCTCCTTATTTGGTGAGGTGTGACCTAGAGAGCTTCTTCTGCAGGTGAGAAGATGACTTCTCACCTGATGGGTGCCACCCCCAGGCCATGAGGCCGATGCCCTTCTGTCAGGGCATGGCTTCTCTGATAACTTCTCTGACATGGCATTTGTTATTTGGGTTCACCTGCTAGCCAATGTGTTTCTGTGTCTCTCTGTGTGTGGGGAGTGATAACCAAGCAAAATAAACATGACAGAGGCATGGTTATAGTGTGCTGGACCTCTTCCACCCATCTCTAGATAATACAATTTGAGTAATATGGATCAAGAGTGAGGTGCTCGTTAGTGTCTTGTGTGTTGACTCGTTACATCTGCCACATCTTTTGGGATGTTACCATACTCTTCCTCAGGAGCATCTGAACTGAATTATGTACTAGAATAATGTAGCTTTTCTTAGTTCCAACTCTCCACATCTTAAGGATGCATATTTTTAAAAACAGTGAGCTAACTGAATGATAATGACTTGTAAAGACATACCTTTCCATACGAAAGAAACCAATAGGAAAGGATGCAAAATCTGTAGATTAATACTGGAAGAAAATTTTAATTTGAGGATTGCATTCCTTTTTGTTTCTTTGCTATTGTAGTGGGCTTGTTGAGTGGAGGGTAAAGTTTGATTTAAATCCTAATTTTGGGAGCTTAGATATGTTAAGTCAACTGTGAAACTTAGCCTACCAAGATACTCAAGCCAAAAGCCTAAATGGCCATAAAAACAAGTCTACACTTTCTGAGATGATAGATTTAACAGACTTACAGAGCAGGTTTGGAAAAAGACTATAAATCCTTGTGCCTGAGAACATGAGCCAACTTCGAAGGACTTGTCTACACAGTGAACAATTAACTGGAGAAGAACTGAATGTTACAGGAGTAGTAGGATAAACATCATGTGGACACTCTTTAGTGTAGTTAGTTGTATTGCCTGGGGAAAAATTTGAGCCTCAAAGTCTGTTCTCATACCAAAATAATTCTTGGTCGTTCTGAGAATATATAACTGATAAAACTGCTCTGTATTGACAGACCTCAGATAGCTGTGGGTGGAGGTAAAGAAGTGGAGTAAAAGTGCTCCTTAAGGGTACCTCTCAGGTGTGTGTGGTTTTTGTCCTTTCTGAGATGCAATGTTGGATTGGATTTTAATCAGCACAGAGTATTCTTGTTTTCCTGGAGACAGAATTTATTGATCTCAGCTAAGATGCAACCACAGATGTGATCTGTCAAGCTTGAGAAGTCAAAGGCAAACTTTTGAAAACCATTCCTGTTATTTCATGGCAATATGAAGACTTAGTGGAAAGAGGAAGGAGGGGAGGAGAATGTGTTTGTCGTAGGTATGAAACAAATTAATTCCAGAGGAGCTATCTCAGTAATTCCTCAAATAAAAAAAAAGAGTATTTAGGAGCTCTTACTTGTGTGTCAGTCTGCAGGGATCTGGCAACATAAAAAGACATTAGATTTTACTGTAAGTGCTTGCCAGGAATCAGTAACAGCTGAGGGTACTTGGCTTGTGTATATTGGGGCCTAGGCAGCATTTATTTATTTTAAAGCTTGTCTGTCATACATAATGTCTGAGGGATGTTGTTTCTCCCTGTCCTCAGTTTCTTTCCCCACAAAAGCTGCTGTTCAGTGGTACTGATGCTCCTTTACACATTGAATCGCTGTACCTGGTGTCATGCTGAAAACATTTCCCTCCCTCAAGAAAGTTGCTTCACCTGCATTTGAACATACTTAGAAAAAGAGAATAATGCTCAGCTGTGTTGAATGAACTAGTGGCTTAAGTGCTGGATGAGGTTGTATATTTCCCTTTTCTTGGCTGAATTGCCTGTAACTACTGGGGAAGGAAAAATGAGCGTTCTGAAAAATAACCTTTTTTCACTTTCTCCATTGTGTGTGTATTCCTTTCATTGTTTTCCCTCAGACTCCTTCATCAGCCTTTTCTGACACTTGATATTGCACACTATTGTTCTCACTTCTCACCAAGTTGTGTTTTGTGCTCTTCCTCAGCCTGTCTCTCCAAATTCCTCTCCTTCCCCAGGCACAATGTTTACTCACCAGTGTTGCTGCCTCTTTTTCTTGTTCCCTTTCAAGCCTACCTGTCCCTTTCTTGTTTCCTGAATCAATTACCCACTCATCCTTAATGTCTCCTACCAGCTGGTAGCCAAAACATTGGCTGCCTTAGATGTCTATTTCAGGGAAAGCAAGCACATCTTCTTAACAACCTCTTAAAAGTGTAAAAGAGATTTTATGGAAAATGGCTTAAAGAAGAAAGATAGAAAAAAAAATCTTCCTGTAGTTCTGTAGTGTCATTGCCAAAGGGTTATGGAGAGATAATTGCAAATGTTATTAGCTAGTGTTACTTTATTCACTGCCTTAAGGGTTCTTGTGACAAGGCATATCAGATTAAAAATTTAACAGTAGATTAAGATTCAGAATGACATGGAGAGCCATGCTTTTTGGATTGTTTCTGTGATTATACAGTCTCTTTGCTTTAACATCCTGCTAGTCATGATGCTCGGGTGTAGTTTCTCCATAGCAGCCTACTGGAACTTGTACAGACACATTGCAGGAGGTGTACTGAGGGCTCAGCAGAGTTCTGGCCACGTGTGTGTGCAACTCATTTGTCAGACAGGGATGTGTGAAGAGCAAGGTTCATGGCCCTGACCTGGGAGTCTCTGCTCAGCACTCATGGGCTGCGTGTGAACTGTCTGATTCAGCATGTGCCTGTCTTCCACCAGACAGCCATCAAAAGAAAACTCCTTCTGAAGGAGGTTTTAGGGGGATCTGTCTGAGGAGAGAAATGGGCACTGTGGTGCTGCCAGTGAACATACTTTTCACAGCATGTCCTTCCACAGCCAATTAGTTGCCAGGCAGTGCTCTGCTCAGGTAGCTGTTCACCTGCTGAGTAAGGGAGATAAAATGTTCTCACATTAAATAGACCCAAGTCTAGTGCTTGCTTCTGTCTTGTACCATACTTGCCATCAGTGTGGAGGAGATAGTCATTGTAATTCCGCAAGCAGGAGCAAACTGTTGTCAGGAAGAATCAAAGACAGCATGTGTGGATTTTATTTCTAAAGATATTTCTGAAAATGTTCAGCCATTATAAAAGGAGTCATTGTACTCTGTTAAAACCACTTACTGATAACTAAGCATGTCACATGTTTCTCTGAAACATGATTTGAATGGATTTGGAGGCCTAGAGCTAGAGGGAGAAGTATGTGAAACCAGATCAAGTGGTGATACGTACAGCAGATGCTTGGAGAAGTTCTGAAAACCAACCTGGAGAAGGGTGACAAGGTGGTTACTAGTGTGAGAGGATGGCTATTAACACAGCTTTGTGCTTTGAGACTGTCTTGGAACTAGAGGAATTTGAGCTGCTAAGGAAAATGACTTCAGAGAAGTGACACACCTGCAAATGGCATTCCTGAAAGAGAAACTGATGGGGAAAGGAGGACTCTGGGTTTCTAAAAGGCTTTCTTCAAGACCAGTAGAAGAAAGTATACACAGTTCTTACCTTCCTTGTTGCTGCTTTGTAGATTGTGAGTGATAATACTGAAATAAACCAAAATTAGCCAGTCCACACTCCTGTAATTTGAAGTAGCAGTGTCTACATAAGGAAAGCAGAAGTTTTGTTTGGAAGAATGGTTCTTGGAGAAAGTGTTGCTAGAATTAAGTCTTTTAAGAGTAAATTCAGCAATATGTTTGATGTAGGCCTCTAGCTTTCTTCAGTGGCAAAAACATCCAGGACTACGTCATTTTCCTATCTCAGTCACAAGTCACACATAAGTCTTTTCAGAAGCTACATCCTGTCTGTGGGGATTTGGAAGTCAAAGGACATGAATTTTTGACTCATCAAATGCTGTTTATCCTTTTCCCAAGAAAACTTGGTATCTTAGCTTCCAAAATAAAATTCCATAGTTGGGTAAATTATGCCTGGAGCTGACCTTTCTGTAGTTGTTTTCCTCTTGAATAGCATGAGCATGAAGAACAGACAGGTTTTATTTCCACTCAGTATCCCATGATAAGAAAAAAAGTATTGTGTTTTTTAGGAGAAACTCCTGATCTGTGTCGTTTGATCCAACAGGAAAACATACTGACTCTTCACTGCCGAACGTCTTTATTACAAAACAGGCAGTAATTCCTTTAAATACCAAAATTCGTTACATCCATCTGTTGTATGTTAGCAAGTTTTTTTTTTTTTTATACTAAGCAGTGGCATGTAGACGTCACTTCTATAACTGGACCATTTTCTAATATTTAAGCATTGGATCAGGAGAGAGTAAGAGCTTTATCTAACTTTAAAAGTTATTGTAGTTGAGCTTCTTTCCAAGGTTAGTTAGACAGATTGGACTAGCATAAGACACTCCTTAATTTTCATGTGGTGGATGTACACTTGAATTAGTCAAGAAGTGTTTTTCTGGATGACTGGTTGTGGTCAAATAAGTAGCTGTTTGGTTTTTTGGTATGTGTCCCCAGAAGCTCATGTGCAAGAAAACCATTTTCATCAGGTTGCAGTAAAAGTAACCCCCATGAGGAGGACAGTGACAAAGTTAAATGTGATTTTTCACTCATAAATTGAATTTGTTTTGTATGATGAGTACCCAGATTGCCTTAAGGAAGGCAGGACTGAGAATACTGTGTATTTAGCTAAGGAACATTCTTGATCTCAGGACATTACTTCTGGTCTGTAGACCTAAAGCCCTCCTTGCAAACCAGTTTATTTTAAGAGCCAAGTCAACTTTTTGAAACACTTGACTGATATGAAGAAGTGGAGAGCTCATAAAAATATCCAATTAAAATTGTTAGAGATTTTCTCAGGCCAGCTAGTACCTAACAAGAGCAGACTACAAACGCAGCTGTAATGAAAACAAGTCCTAAAACTTGGATGAATGTTTTTATTCTCAGATGGTTGTCTACCCTTTGGATTGCTAGAGGAAACAGTAGACATTTTGATAATGTTACAAAAGTTCATGCTCAGAACATTGGCTGTGCTGTCAGTAACCAGTGCTTGCTGTTTTTTTCTCAAGTTGTGTTAGCCATAAGGGAGGTCACCCAGAACACATTGTGTGTTTTGGTTAAAATCTGTCTATGCTGAAGTCACCACGGAGATCACTTTGACATAAATCTGTTTCTAAAAGAATTTTAATTTTTCTAACATTAACCCAGCAGGATTTAAATGAATAGATTATTTTCTGATATGTGCTATAGTCTCAATGCAATGGCAGTAGACTTTCATTAATACCTTAGAAGTGAGAGTTGATGATATTTAAATGTCTTGTGTCCTCTGCAAACATGCTGAGGATGTACTCTGTCCCGTCATTTAGGTTATCACTGAAGAATCTAAACAATATTTGCCCCAGTATTGACTTGCAAGAGCACTCCAGTGGTGACTGGCCTACAAATGGAACACAGCAGTACAGCCAGTTTTCAGTCCACCTCTCCATTTACCTCGTCTGTACTTGATCCATTTGTCCACGAGCCTGTTAAGGGAGATACTGTCAAAAGCCTTTCTAAACTAAATAAAAGCAATAACCAATGTTCTTCCCTTATCCACGCAACCAGGTCCCTCATCATAGAAAGCTACCAAGTTGGTGAAGTGTGATTTCCTTTCATAGGTCTGTGGTGACTATTTAAACTCCTTAGTATGTTTATTAAATTATTCCCAGGCTTAGTTGCTCAATCACTTTCCCAGAGATCGAGGCCAGGCTGATCAGCCTGCAGTTCCTCAGATCTGCCTTCCCACCCTTCCTCAATTCCTGCTTTCTTCCAGTCCCCAGGAACCTCCTACAAACCCCCATGACCCTTCCAAGATAAACCAGAGTGGTTTTGCAGCGCCATCAGCCAGACCCCTCCAGACTCTTGGGTGCATTGCAACAGACCCATGGACTTGTGCATGTCCAGATTGTTAAATGTTCCCTAGCCTGAGCCTGCCCCACTGTGGGCAAGTCTTCTTTGCCCTGCACTTTCCCACTGGCCTCAGGAGCTGATGGCTGGTAGAAACCTCTCCCATTGCCCTTCATGTCCCTTGCCAGAATTAGCTGCCTATGGGCTTCGGCTTTCCTAATCCCACCCCTGCATGTTTGGACAGTGTCTTTATGTTTCTTGCACCTCAGCCTGTTCTGCCTCTGCATCTTGTGTGCCTGCTTTTAATAGTAGAGTCAGGTGCTCCTTGTCCATTCTTTGTGCCTCCTGCAACCTTTCTTTTAAAACAGTCAATTAAGAGAGAAACTTTGCCATACAGTGAACTGTACCAGACTGAATCTTAACTCATCTCTGTGAAAGGTGAACCTGAAATCCTGAACTGTCTGTGAACAGTCTGAACTAAAATCCTGAGATGTCTCTGCAACAACCTGTGGTCAGTAGTTGGAGCATGGTTTTGATAAGGCTTTAGTGAAATGAAACATAGCAAAGGGTTGTAGTTCATCATATGTTCTATGTTCTTTGAGTGTTTCTGTTGTTCCTGTGCTTTCTCCTGTTATCTGTGCAGTTAACCACCTATTCTGAGGACTTTCATTTGGAAGGATGCTCTCAGAATGGGCAGTGCTGTGGGAGCTGCTCTGGAGGTGATGGTGCACTGTCTCGGTTTTCCGGTTGTTGAACTCAGCAATAATAAATGCAGTCTTGAATGGTGAAGGTGTAGAAGTGATAACATAAGCCATATAGTTATATATATACAGAGTATATAGACACAGCTATATTAAAAACCAGGATAAAACTATTGATTACTTGAAATACTTTTCCCTCTTTCTTCTGCAAATGTACCCCTGTTTTTAATGAATGGTTACAAAACAAAAATGAAAGGATTGAACCTGAAAGCTTGTGATGAAGAAACAGTTCAGTGAGTGAAAAGCAGGTTTTCAATAGTTCTGTTATGCACTTCATGTTAAGGTAGATTTAAGATTTGAGGGGTGTGTTATTGAAATACAATAATTGTTTTCATTCAGGTAAACAAACATTAAAGATATTTGATGGGAATGATGCAGTGAAACGCAACCAATTTCGAGTGATTTCAGTTCCAAGGATTGCAAAAAATGAAGAAGTTGTGGTAAGATACCCCGTGAAGGTCAATATTCAGAGGGATAAAGGGGCATATGATTGTATATTACAACAGTTTTACAAATCTAGTTCGATTACAACAAAATCTGTAAGTAGGCTATAATACAATGTAATTTGACTTCTTCATGTGATGCTTTGACTTCTGAGCATCTGGAGAAGGGGTGACCTACAAACCTGTAGCATATCAGGCACCATAGCATATCACACGTTAAGCAGTCATTCTTCCCTGTGTGACACTGAAATCTGATTTTACTGGTGTGAGCAATGCTGGATAATCAGCTCCTTGGATCTTGCTCCTCTTTTATAGTATTTAGTGGTTTGACATTTATCCTGGACAGCCACGACTACTGCACTTCAATTAAGTGCAGTGAAGTCTTCGATGAAGATTGAAGCATGCTGTAGTTATCTCAACTCCTTGGCTGTGAAAGTAATGAATTATCAGTCACATACTGGCCATCCCCTGGCTTTTCCACTGCTCCATCTGGGGTGGAAATGTGACTCAGTACAGATCTTAATTTATTGGGCTGGGCAGAGACCCCAGGCTGTGCAGAAATGAAGCCCAGAGCAGGTATGGGGTAGTGCACAGTAGAATTGAGCATAGCAAGGAGTCAAAGTCATAAAGGACTTGGCACAAGAGTCTGGAGAATCTATTATATCATAATTTTGACAATTTAAACCTAGAACTCATTAAGATTTTTATCTTGAGATTGTGCACAAAATCAACAGGAGTCTTGAAAATGGTTTGCAATGTTCTTCCTGTCAAAGATCTTCAAGGAAATTAGTGTGCAGTGCTGAAACCACTTTTATTTAAGAGTGCTACTTGCCTTTTAAGCATACATTACCAGGCTGCAGCTTATAAAACCAAGGCAGATTAATAGCACTTTCCTTAAGGGACTTACTGGGCTGTGCTCGCTGCAGCGTCTGTCTTAGCAGAGGAGCTACAGGCATGGGCCAGTCATGGATGTACTATTCCTCTGGCTGCTTGTAACTTCAGAGGACAGCCCTTATCTTTACTTTTTATAGGCGTGTGGGCTCAGGGCAGCTTCGTGGCTTAGAAGCTCACTAATATTCAGCATCCACTTAGTGTAAAAAGATTGAATATGCAGAGAGGGGCACAGTCAAGTGTGATTTACTGTTTTGCTTGTGGACTAAATTTTGCATGCATTGAGTGTAGCTTTATTGGTTCCAAATTTTTACATTTGCTCTATGGAGTTGGGATTATTATCACTTGACAAAAATGTCGTGTTCAAATCCATTGATGGATCAAGTTTTCTTATTATATCGTCCGCTAAAATTTGTTTCCAAAACGTCACTCTTTTTTTTTATGTCATTGCTATTTATCTGCTGCTCTGTGCTTAAAACTTTTTAAAGGTTAGTTCCATAAGTAAGAAATTTATAGATGTCTATGGCTCTGCTGGCATTAACGGTGTCTTTTCAGGAAAATGTTAATTTATCTTGGTGTGTTGTAGGAGGCTGCTTTGAGGGCATACTACATAAATGATGACCAGCAGGAGTATGAGCTTCAGACCTTTACGCAGCAGGCACTGCTGTCTGATGATGTTATCAACAGGAACGATGCTGCAGAGGACAGCAACTTGGGCTCAGTATTCAGAGAATCTGTTCCTGAAGCTTGGATCATCAGGGCCAAACCAAAAGACGAGGAAGTGATCAGAATTTATCCTGCCTGGCTGAAGTGAGTGTTTTCTTCCTATGTCACAGGGTTACCCTGCTTGGCTACGTTTGTCCTCTGTTCTCTAGCCCGATGTGTTTTCAGTTATGGAAGTTGCACAGCTATAACAAGAGCATGTAGTTTCTTCTTCTGTATTTCAGGATCCTTCTGTTTATTCTTCTGGATGAATAATATATATCTTACTCATTTCCGTGCCTGGAAACGTGCTCGTGGGTTTCTTTACATGCAGGGAACATACTGCAAAACTCATGCAGTTCTGTTACTGTGAGTTTGGCCAAGAAGATGCAATTTTAGATTAACTGCATCTGTAAAAAAAATGATGACATGCACATGTCACTTGAAAGCTGGATGGCTTTTTGGAGAAAATATTGAGTAGGAAGAATTCAGTGTAACTTCTCATGTGAGAATAGGAGAAAAATTTTAAAAATCTGTTCCATTTGCCACTAAGAAAATACACATTTTCAATGTCTTCAGCCATGCAAGTGAGACTGACTGGTGACCATTTATTAAGAGCAGTGGGATAAAATTTAAATATTTCTTAATTTTACTAATGCAACTATATTGCTGAATTTTATGAAAGACTTGCAGGTAATTCTGTATGTAGAAAGAAACTAATCTGTAGTACTACAATTGCAATAACCAGTTCCTTGAGGTGAAAGTCTTGGCTGTGTGGCTAATACTTCATGTGCCATGGGCCTCAGTGAACAACTTTCTTCAGCTGATGCAAATTCCTGCCTGCCCCCACAGAAAATTTGCTGCTTAGGTTAAAAAAGGTACACATGGGATAAAGTCAAACAACTGTCCTAAAATAACTATTTCTTTTCTCTTTAGGGTGGGAATGGCATATGTTTCTCTACGAGTAAATAAGGATAGCACTACTCAGACTGTGATCAAAGAAGTGCTTCCATTACTTGGAAGGCAGGTAAACAAAAGGTTCTAAGCATGTCCATATACCACCTTGGTGACCCTGAAGTGGTGTGTATGTTTTTGTCTGTAGAAAAATTACAGTCAGTCCACTCACAGTTAATGTGAATGTTGGTAATGTTTGGTAGACGATCTCTTGTGACTAGTATGATGCTCAAAACTTCCTGCAATGTAGATGGTAGACCTGGTTGCTCTGTACTGGAGTCTTTCTAGGTCAAGCAGATTTAATGGTGTGAACACAGTGATTCTTGGCATGCAGGAATCATCTGGTTGTTTATGTCTTGATATATTTAAAATACAGTTCTGTGTAACTGCACTGCTAACCTTACCTTGTTGGGAAACTGGTGATCCCTGTTAGGATGTCCTTGCTTGCCTCCAGCTTCTTTGCACTGCTCTGCAAAGGCAATTGTAGAAATCATAAAATATCTAAAGTTCAAACGGACCCATAAGGATCATTGAGTCCAATGCCCTGCTCCTTGTGAGACCACTTAAAACTAAAACATACCACTAAGAATGTCATCCAGATGCTTCTTGGATTCTGGTTCACTTTTCTGAGGAGCCTGTTCTAGTGAAGATCCTTTTCCTAATATACAGTCTGAACTTAATAGATGCAGTTTCATTCCCTGCGATCATGTCCTATCACCGATGACCAGAGAGAGGTGATCAGTACCTCCCCCTTCACTGCCCCCTTGAGCAAGTCTCGAGCAAGTTCACAGTTGGGTGGGAGTTCATTATCCCCCCAGTCAGGATCCTCCAGCACAGGGTGCCTGAGGTCCTGGGGCCATCACTGGTGTTGAAGAGAGAGGTAAAGGCGGCACTGCGTGTCTCTGCTTTGTCTATGTCTCTATTTGTGAGGTGGCCAACCTTGTCAAGCAACAGACCAATGTTATGTCTGATTCTTCTTTTGTTATTAACATATTTTTAAAAGCCTTTTTTGTTGTACTTCACTGTGCTGGTCAGCTGGAGCTCTAATTGAGCTTCAGCCGCATGAATTTTCTCCCTGTAGTGGCAAACAGCATCTCTCTATCTCTCAAGGACTACAAGGAAGAACTCGAGGCTGAATAGCACCCATGTTCTTTACCATCTGCATTCCCTCACACCTCACTGGAAATGATTAGATATGTCTTGTAATCTTGTAGGTGCCCCTGTTTTCTGTGGAAGGTGGTCTCTTTTCAGTCTGCCTGGCTTTCTTACGGTTGGTGCCGAGACAGCATGACTTCTGGGAAGCATGTTAGAATTTGCAAGTGTGCCAAGGCAATGGCAGTCTCAGTCAGACACACAGATGTGGAGGCACGAAGCTATAGAGTGCGTGTTTCGTTCAGCAGTTGAGGCTTGTGAGCAGATCAGCATGCTTCTGCTGCCCCAGGGAACAGCCATGCTCACAGAGGGCAACCACTGCCTCTTCTGGTTATTTACAGGGTAGGCAGGAGCATGCATTTGGCTACCTATCTGCAGTAGGTGATCACTGTAATCTCTGTCTAGCTGTACACAGCTCTGTAGTGCATGCATGCAGCTGGTTTTGTGCCATAGGATGGTTCTAGGATTTTATTTCAGTCCTTTTCCTCAAGTGCTATGCACCTTTTAACAAAACTTGAAAAATCTTAATTCATCTGAAAAAAAGCAACTCGAACAGGATAGTCAGGTACTTTTGGAAAGATCTTCACACCTCTGTATATGGGAAGCTAGTTTTATGTTGTAAGAGACTTAATTCCTTGGCTCAATTGAAATTTCTCTGATATTAGTAGATTTTTGAATGGTTTTCTCCTTTTTCTGTATGACGATGCACATACAGGAAGTCTCTTTTTAATTTCCAGAATTTGCTGAAAATCCTCTCCAAGTCACTCTCATCAAATTCCAAGCAAATCAAATTCAGGCAGTCGAGGCTTTTAACCCTCCTGTTCATGGCATGTAAAGCAAGATCATTTGTCCTCTGAAACTCAAGGCCAAAAATTAAGAGACTTCCTCAACCTCGAGTGTCATGTTTTCATGTGACAGTAATCTTAGTAAATGATTCAGATCTTGGCCTTACCAGCTTTTCTTCTCCATCTGTGAAGGTCCTGGGTGGTCCCTAGCAATATAGTTTGGAGAAGGGACTGTGGCACCTGTGAAGAGGGTTTCATTCCATCAGTGCTGGTGGAGTTCCCCAGGAGATGGGGATCAGATGGCTTCCTTTTGCCAAGACTAGTTCCTGGGCCATTTTCTGGAAGAGCAGGTTCCTTCCCAGTCCTGCACACATCCTCTGGAAGGAACTTCTGGAAATACCCTAATTGAGCTGCTGGTCACCAAAGAGGTGCAGAGTTAACCATGCCTTACAGGTGCCCCTTCACCATGGGGCTGTGAGGATGCTGATGTCGTTAGGGGCATGGGAGCCAGACACCACGTGTGGGAGGATGAGTGTGTAAAATAAAGATTATTCCTGGCTTGGGAGATGTGGATCAGGGGAAGAACATTGTGGCTGATTCAAAAATGTTTAATTTCCCATCCTCTGTGTGTGCAGTGTAACATTCATGTAAACCATCTGGCAAAATTTTGGTCAGGAAATACATTTGCATGTTGCATCTTTTGGCAGACGGAGTCCCTCCAGAATTTCAAACTGATAGAAGTGCTCATGGGCAGTAAGCAAGGTAAGCGAAGGCACATTGGCGAAAGGCACATCTGGAACTGATCTTCTAGCTTTCCCCTCCCCCTTTTCAACACAGTCACAGGTAATTTTTTGCAGTAAATGCCTTCACAAATGAAACTTCACCATCATGTTGAAATACTTAGTCAGAGACAATGTTGGTTCTTTTCACTCGTGTGCCTCCTGTGGGAGTACAGTTCCCTTCTCTTTCGTCATTCGCACATGAAGGTTTGTTAGTGGTTTCTGGTGGGTATTGACGCTTTGGCAAAGAGCCCTGTTTTGGGGAGCTGCATCTAACTGACATAATTTTAACTAGTGAAGATTAATTGTAAAGTTCATTTGGCTCCCTGTTTCCCCCTGACACTGCCCTGCAAAAAGAGCAACTTCAAGTTCTGAGGTAGTCAGTCCAGGGAGCACGTGTGTGCGTTAGGAAGTGCATAGCCTGGCATTGCTCAGGAGGTCTGTGATCCTGCAGCAGCCCAGCTGGTGTTCTCCAGGTTCACATCCCTCTGTGCTTCCTTATTTGTAAGGCTGTGTGCAGAGATAAATAAAACCACTGAAGTAGTCTGATGATGTCCTGGCCGCACCCAGGGCCAGAGTAAATATATTTTTAGTTCAAACACTAGTCTGATACTTTCCTGTCTTTGTGAGCATTATTTGTAAGTTCTTTGATAAGGTCGTTGCAGCCTTGTGAACGTCTCACCTTGGCTGGTTTGTGGTGCTCTGTTTTAAAGCATCATTTACAACCTCTCTTTAGCTGGAAGTTGTTACAGTTGTTTTATTATTTTAATAAAATACAGAAGTTGGTTATTACTGTAGTTTTCAGGGAATGTGGTTTTAAAGTATTCTGTCCAATAGCTTGTTATCAAGTCACCACTTGTCTTTTGAGGGGTTTCGAGCTGTTTCTGCCTTCTTTTTAAAGGAGGGTAGTGTTTAAGAACTGTGAACAAAACCAAGACTATTGAAAGCACCTAGATGTTTTTTTTTGTGTTGAACAATGAGTAGTTCAGGTCTGTGTCGTTGTCAGTGTTAGTCGTATGCAGAGTTGTGAATTTTCCCCAAAATTTTCTGTGTTGTTTTTGTTCAATTGAGCCTGATATTAACAACTTACAGCACTTTCAAACATGTTCTTGCTGTTCCTAGTTCAGCGCATGGTTTTGGATGACCAGGAACAGATTCTTAACAGACTCAAGGATATAAGAAAGGTAAATCTGACACAGAAAACGTTATCCTTTGTTACAGAAAATAGGGAGTCCCCTTCCTTAGAAAAAGGTACGTAATTGGTTACCCTCCCAGCTGGCTCCTCTGTAGAGAAGCTAAGTGCTTGAGCTGGAGTTTGTTTCTGTTTGTTGTATTCTCTTGACATAGAGGACTTTATTGCTAAGGTCAGAACTGTTTGGGATTTTGATTCATGATACCTTTTTGCCAAATGTTATGTTTATTTTTCTTTATTTTGTTAGACTTCAATACGTCAGATGAATCAAACACGATTTTACATTGTGGAAAACAGTAAATCCACTGTACGAGTAAATCTATTTGTTGGTGGCCTTCCACCTCAGCTTTCCTCTGAAGAATACACAAATATTCTCAAGGATGAACTAGCTATCAAAAGTAAGTAAACGTGCATTTTGAGGTATACTCACTTTTATAGAAGAAAATGTAGTAGCATCTATTGCTCCTTATTACTATTCTTTTTTTCTTAACATTTTCTGACCTGGTTTGTA
Organism: Merops nubicus; assembly: GCF_000691845.1. Taxonomy (NCBI): domain Eukaryota; kingdom Metazoa; phylum Chordata; class Aves; order Coraciiformes; family Meropidae; genus Merops; species Merops nubicus. Next base: position 14,967 of record NW_008621796.1, on the reverse strand, counting down.
AAATCAGTCTGCCTTGTACTCTCACAGAGGGCTTTTTTTATTCATTTTAACCTGTTCATGGTTGCATGAGAGATGTGACAGCTCGTTTTTCACCAAATTGCTATTATATTACTTGAGTTATGACTGTGCCCTTTTTTAAAATTTATTTTTGTGGAAAAGCCTCACTTTTTTAGAAGTGAACTGGACATACCTTGCGCCATTCAAATTATGGCAGTGCAGTTTAATTCCCTGTGCGTGACTGTTCCTCGCCTTTATTAACCTGACATGTTTTGTGTGGGCTGTCCTCCGTGTTGTTCATGAGCTCAGTGCCTTGTCACAGGGAAGTATGAGCAGTGTGTGTGCACACACATGGGCAAGCACTCAGGGAACAGAATTTTTCTTTTTCAAAGAAGTGTAATTGATTTTTTATAATACTCTTTTAACAAACGTTTTCTATAAACAGTGTCAGGAATGGATCATACTTTTTTTTTCAGGAAACCAAGCATTTTTCCCAATCTTTTATGTAACCTCAAGAGGAATTAAACTTTAAATGCCAGAAAGAATTCATAGTCACCTTTTATGAAAATCAGTTTAGCTTTTCTAACTTGCAAAGTAAACTTAGGAGAGGGAAAGTGTTAGCTGGAGGCTCTCCCTGTATTTGTATAACTTTTAATATTTATTTATATTATATTTATGTAACTTTAAAAAATATTTTAAATATTTACTCTAAATGTACCCAAGGTTTTATGTGTTTATATTTTTACCCTTTGCAGCAAATGTAGTATCTGTGAGTCATGTTTATCAAGCACAAGGTAAGCATTGAGATTTTTTAGTCTGGCAAACAATGTCTATTTTCAAAACTGCCTGATGCTAGAGGCTCTAAGCTCAGACTATGTTAGTCTTACTGCATATGCAAATACCCTATCAGATAAAATGTAACACATATTTATGAGCAGCAGTAGATCAATGTTACCTTATTAAAAAACAAAAAAAAATGAAAAGGTTGACTTTTTTAAAGGTTGGCCTCATGTACCAGAAAGTGGTAATATTTCATCATAAAAATGAGTTTAGAGGTTGAACCACTGAACTGTTAAAAACCCTTCAAGTATTCTCTCTTTTGTTTGACTTCTAAAATACTAATATTTGATACTGCTGTTGAACTTGATGGGGTTGTTTCACAGTCACTGTTTCTTAGGGCAGTGTTAAGTTGGGGTTCAGTGGCTGGAAGTCTGTAGAAAATCAGTACACTCGTCTCTGCCTTCATAGTTTGAGCTGTTGCCTTGCTTTTGCTGTACAAATTTTATTTCAGCAAGGTCAGAGAAGCCATGAGGCTCCCGAGAGCTGGAGCAGCAGTGGCTCTGTGCAGCTTTAGTGCAGTGGTCAGGTGGAGATCTGCATTTGGTAAAACTTAAAAGCATGGGACTCATCTTTTGTACATTTAGGTGTCCATAATGGAGATGCTTTACATCCTTTGGCAAGCTTAACTTTCATGGGACTGCCAAATGAGTCCTTCTGCAGCGTGGTTTTGAGGACTGATGTGTGCTTCCTTTGTGTATCTGCGGTCTCCACATGGCTGGTTAATGCTGACTTTTCACAGGGAAAACCATAAAGCTTTTGGATGTGCCTTCTCCTGTTCGTATTTGTCAATGGAGAAGAGCTGGTTTTAGGATCACCTTCTCATGTCACAGCTTCATTTAACCAAGTTTACCTCCCTGTGTTTTTTAGATGCTTCTGCTTGTATGTGATTTTTATTTTTCACTTTCTGAGTATTTTTGTGTTTCTGATAACTTCCTGACTCTCACTACGGGTTGCAGCCAGGCTGTGTTACCAGCTTACATCTCATATGCTGTCCGTTATGCACTTTGATCTCGTCCTGCCCTGTTGTCCACCTCACTAAGTGTCTAACTTTCATTTTCTGTTATTTTTCCCTTTTGTCTTACCTTCTTACCCAGCTTTTCCATAAAGCCAGCATAAAGATCTTAAATCGATTCTCAAACCAAATCTTTGCTTGTGGTAATTCATACCGAGATATTCTTACAATAAAGGGAATTGCTGGACTTTTGGGATACAAAATGAAAGCTGATACCTTTGTCATTTCACATGATGAGAACAGCCTGTTAGTTACGATAAAGAGTATGGAATTAGGCTGTACTTCTGAAGCCTGATGGAAGTCTTGAAATATGCATCAGTTCTGTGCTGTAGTTCTTGTCCTCAAGCTGTTCTGCTTTAACAAATATTTTGAGTGTGCTTAGGGGTACAGAGAAAGGCTTTAAAGACAAAACAGCCCAATTCACTGATAACCAACAACTGCAAGTGATGCTGAGTAACTTCCACTGAATAATGTTCTGAGCAAAGTGGGTAAACTTCTGCTGTGATACGGTGATACTGATTTCCTAATAGTAATAAAAAATACAAAAATTGGTTCTGATGTCTCTTTACAGGTGCTGTTGTACTTGAAATTTCATGTTTTTCTGAAGCTGAAAGAATATACATGCTAGTTAAAGACACAACTGTCAATGACAAGCCTCTGAATGCCGTGGTGATTCCTGAAGTTGTGGTAAGAAATGGATTTGGATTTGAATTTGAAATATGTCTTTAAATGTGAAACAACTGCCTTAAGACTTTTTTTCTGCTGGAAGTAAATGAAAATACATTTTATTCAAAGGAGTTATTATCTATGTGTGTATATATGTATACACACTATAAATTATGTATAAACTATATATATATTTATTAAACTATCAAACTTATTTGTTAAACTGTTTAACTGTTTATAAACTATATATCTTCATATATATATAAACTATACTTTTTCCCCTCTATTTCTTTCAATGATCAAAGTGTTAGGGTTTTAGTTTTAGCTGGTGTGTCTTAATGCTTACAACTACTTTGTTTTGGTGACTAAATGAGTTTCCTTGCTAACCATGAAGTAAAGTACTACTACTAATCTTCCCATTTGCAGAATCTTCATTTCCCCTATTCTGTCACAGAGGGATTTTGACCTTGTTTAAATGCTTCATTGTGGATTTTAGAGGGAAGCAGTCTTTTGGAAGATTTAGTGCAAGAGTCCTTTCACAAATTCATTGATTATTATTAGAATTTATGGTTACAAATAGCTTTTATATGAGTCAGTTGGTTTATATCAGGTTTCACGTTAACAAAGCAGATTCAGGGTGAAAAGAAGGAAATGGTTCACTGAGCCAAGTGATTTTTAACCAGCATGATGTAGGTTCTGTCCAGAAGAGAGTGTAGCTGTGTTACTTCCTGTTTATCTTGCAGTTACTCTCTTTCTGGAGTTGCAGTAAGGCAAGTGAAGTGAGGGTGTTCTTTGACTTTTTAGAAATTCACAGAAGGCTGAAAACTTAAAAAGAATACATAATTAGTGGGAACTGTGAAACAGCTTTAGATGAGAAGGTCTTGAGTTCAGTAGCCATAGCTGCATACTTACATGCCTTCTCTCACCGTTCAGAGGCCTATGCCTGTCAGTTTTCTGAAGGCAAAGTTTTTTTTTGTACAAGCAGATACTAGTGGCAGTGCTTACATGAAACTGGAAAAATGAAAAGCTACCGCCCCGCCTCCAAAAATGGTGAGAACCTTGTTCTTATACATGCATAGGCATTATGTTTTGTGAGACTGTTAGAAACCAAGGTCCTTCCTTGTCCAAACTAGATTTCAGGGTTTCTGCTACCAGAAACAGAAGGCAGCATGAAGATGGTGCTGCTTCTGGATGCTTGTTTTCATTGGGTTTTAGACAAATGCATTATAAGCCTAGGTTTGGTGCATGGTGTGTGAAGCTGAACTCTGTTGATGATGTGTGTCTGTTTCTCTGATATTAGGTGTGCTTGAAGTGAGCTTCTTGATGCCAGGAAAGTACCAATAGCATTATCTGTTATCTGATGCAAGATATTTTTTAGAAACTCCAGTTCATGGGACTGCTAGGGATGAATTTCTAATATATAAGAGTGAGAGACGGGCTATACATATGCATATACATTTTATTTCCATTTCAGCACGTATTGTTTATATTTGCCCACCTCACTGAAATGAGTCAAGAGTTAATAATATTTCAAGTGTTGTTCATATGTGCTTGGGCCACCCAGCTAATTCCCCAGGGTAAACTAATGAGTGATTGTTGACTCTCCTTTGGGTAGCAATTGGACTGGATGACCTCCTGAGGTACTTTACAACCTAGATCATCCTTTTATCCTATGATATTATTAGCCTTTGTTTATACATGTGACCATTTAAATACAGCACCAGGAAATAATTACACAGAAACTGAGCATAGTATTAAATTTATGCTGTGTCTGACATTCTTCTTGTGGATGAAATACACATTGGGAAAGAAATTGGGAATGAAGGGCTGATGTTTAGTCTCAGAAGAAGAATGGGTGGTAAAACAAAGACCACAATGTTTTGGTTAATGAATGATTTTTCCAAATTGGAACTTAAATCAATCAAACAAACAAACAAAACCACGAAAGCAACCCTTCTTAAAAGTTGATAAAAGCACAGAAGTAAATTGGTGGTTAGCAGGTTGCTAGTCCTCCATTTTCCTGAGGTGAGATTCATTTACTCTGTGTCTGATCCAGCTTCTGAGGGGGAGGCCCATTTGTAGTCTGGCATGATCAGGTCTGCCAGAAGCAATTCATCCTCCTGTTATGATTACTGAAAAGTTTGAATGCAGAATCAGTTTGCACTAACTTTTTATTAGAAATTCAAGCAATTAGTGTGATCAGATGTGTTGATCTGTTCTGCTGTTTCATGATTTTGCACCTTTTGAGAATGTAATCAAACACTTCTTCATTTCACAATATTAAAATAAATGAAAACACTGTTTTTGTTGGAGTGTGAAAAAAATACAGTATCTTACAAAGCCGTTGAGCTGCTGTGTGTAAAGACCTGCAGGGCAGTTGGTGTCACTCTTTGATAGATTCTCAAGGTGAAAGACATTGCAGGGCTGAATCTATGAATCCATGAAAGCTAATTTACTAGAAGTCTTTTTGCAGCACTGGCAAACAAGAAGATCAGCAGAGAGTTGTACGAGGCCAATATCAGCACAATGGTGACAAGTTTTTGTGGCTTTGTCACTAATACCAATTAACTAGTGGAGTGCCCTCTGAGGTACTGCATTTAGGTTCATTAAGAGTAGTAGAAAAAGATGAGGGAGCTTCCTAAACGGGTGATACTTTCCATTTTATTCATTCCACTAATTTCTCACACAAATGCATCCAACCTAAAAACGTGATAGTTTAATGACCCCATTAGCCAAAACACCACGAAAAGTTACCTTCTATACTTCTTCCACTGGTGCAGTTCCACAAAAAAAGAAGTGAAGAAAAGGCTCGAGCTCCTGCTGTGTTGGCCCAGCTGCTGCTCCAGTTGCATTGAGACATCTTGCACACCATTCCTCATCAGATGAAAGGACTCCTTTCTGGCCAGGGTGGACACAGTTTGTGCTTGGGGTGTTGTGAGTCCTTGCATATGGGAGATGCTGCAGACAGCCCACTTGCAAATGTTGTGTTTTAGTTGTCACTTAGAGATATCTGCAGTTCCTGGAGAAAGCCCACCATGCTGGAAGGTGTGCCATGGTTGTGCTGGCAGGTGTGTGGCACAGGATGTCTTGTTCTTCTTCATCGTGAGATGTGATCACACAGTACACTTAACAGAGGGGGGATTAGCATGGATAATAAATACCTTGCCCCACCCTGAAGCCACACTGTGCTAATCTTGACAAACTAAGCAATTTGCAGTGACTGTCAGAGTGCCTAAATCACACGGCCTCCTTCAGCTGTCTCTAAGAAACAAGCAATAAATTCCCTTCTGAACACAAGCCAACACAAAACCCCTCTGCAGATTCCACTCCTCAAGTAGAGCACTGAAGCCAGGGCTGAAGGGGGAGGGGAGTCCTCAGGCTGTGACTCACCCATCCCCTCCTGCCTGGGACCTAACTCATCCCTACATACCCAATGGGGCTTTATTAAGGGATTAAGAGAAATCCTGCAGCGTGAGAGTGCTGCCCTGGTGGCCATCCATAACGGTAATGGAGTGTGTACTTTCCAGAAAGCCATGCAGCAGCCCTGCTCTGCTGTACAAACTGTCACAGAGGTTTTAACCCCTGCTGAAAAATACTTGTTTTCTTAGAAGCTGGCCTTTATCTAGGGCTTTAGCAGTGTTTTTTACTCCTTTAAGTTTAATGAAGACTGATGATGGAAAGCAAGTTAACTGTAAGGCTCAGCACTTCCTGGAATGCTTCTGTTTGTTCTGCATAGGTGCATTTAGTCCAAAATAGGTATAGTTTGGGATTTTCAGTAGAAGACAGTTGAACATAGATGGTTTTGAGTGGTAGGACCGCTCAGTTTATAACACATACAGGGTTTTTTTGTTAGCTCCAGGCATTCTCTGCAGCTGTATGTGAGTCTTAGTAGCTTTCAGGGTAAACGCTTATGCTTAACTGTTTGGTTTTTTTTGTATAATACTGACACTTGACAGTTAGGAAATGTGGATGGCAGTTTTGTAGAAACTGCAACTACATCTTTACAAAATATATATTTACTTGCGTAGGATTTCATACAACTTTCCAAAACACAGCTGTGCTTTTGAATGCCTTGGAGCTTACCACATCACAAAAATCATTGTGATTCCCTGAAGTGATTATTTTAGTTACTTGGTTTTAAACCCAATGCATTAGAACTTGCTGTAAAAGCAAGTAATATGAAACATGTGTTCAACATGTCACTTCTAAATGTCCAAAGCCAGTATTTTTAGCAACTGATTTCCTGAAGAAGAGAAGGTTCAAACGTTCTTGTCCATGTTTAAGGAAGGTATTTGTTTGACTTGAATGCTGGGCTTGCTTCTTTTGTTTCATTCTGCTTTGAAAAACTTTTTGTTTGCTTTGAGCTGCAGACAATATTTTTCTTTCTATTTTTCCTCTTACCCACCTTTCTTGAAACCCACAAGTTTTCTGAGGGTTGGACCCAGCCTGAGGTTTCCAATAGCCTGTATTGTTCAGAAAGTTGAAATGACTGGAAATTAAATTCGGGTAGTAAAAAAGCTTTGAAGAGGAAGAAACAGGAGGTGGTCAGGTGGGAAGGAAGGACAGAGTAGAAGCTGGAACAAGGAGTGCAGGAAGGTAGCAGTTTGCTGTGTTACCCCCTGGCACATGGCATTTCCTTTCAGAACTGTCTTGCCTTTTGTTGCTTTTCTGTCACTTGTGGGATTTTCAAAGGACTGTTCGTAACGGGGTATGGCAGGTGGTGGCACAGGAATTGGTGGAGTAATGAGAAGGGCTTTTCTTATGGAAAACCTGGAGCTCTGCATACTATTTTTATTAATGTTTGTGATGGCTCAAATGGAGGAAATCCACTTCTCTCATTGGGATGTGTGGATCCTTGAGCTGTTGACCTTACAACTCAAGAAGTCCTTCCTTTCTGTGACAGTGGCATGCATTGTTTTCCTTAGACTCCCTTTGCTGACTGCAAATATCCTTTCCATGTGCTTAACAAAGATAAATAAATTAGCCTTGTTGTGTGTTGGGCATGATCTGAACAATTGCTCCCCCTTTTCCAATGAAGCCTGACTAGGAGGCGAGAGGTGTTTTGACCTAGGAGTGGTCATAGGGTAGCATGAAGGTGCCTCCTCTGGAGAAGGCTGTGTGGACAGATTCACAGCTTCTGTGTTGCCAACCTGATTGTTTTGCCAGCAGTGAAACCTTTCCCGTAACACATTTTGAGGCTATTCTGGGTCTTTGTGAGCCAAAATAACCCTTGTTTGGCTAATATTTTTTTTTTAAGAAAATTTACATTTTTCAACTGAGTGTCTCAGGTAGAATCTAAAAGGTGAGGAAGTATAGAATAAGCCTAAGAAAGACATAAGGTGCTGGAGCAGGTCCAGAGAAGGGCAACGAAGCTGATGAGGGTTGTGGAGCACAAGCCTTAGGATGAGCAGCTGAGGTTGTTTAGTCTGGAGAAGAGGGCACTGAGAGGAGACCTTATTGCTCTCCCCAGCTACCTGAAAGAAGGTATTGGTCTCTTCTACCAAGTCACTAGCAAGAGGATGAAAGGAAATGGGGTTAAGTTATGCCAGAAGAGGTTTAGACTGCATATTGGGAGGAATGTCTTTACTCAGAATGCTGAGGCATTGGAACAGGCTGCCTGGGGAGGTAGTGGAGTCATCATCTCTGCAGGGGGTCAAAAAGCATGTAGACATGGTACTTCAGGACATGGTTTAATGGTCATAATAGTGTTGGGTTGAAAGTTGGGCTTGATGTTCTTAAAGGTCTTTTCCAACCTTGATGATTCTGTGAAGAGCAAAAGGAGAAGTGTGTGCCTGTCCCACCAACCTTCTTGCCTGTTTAGTGTTTCTCTTCCCTGAAAGTTTCTGTTCCTGCTGGATGGCAGAGGGCATTTCTCCTGCAAGCAGTGACACAGAGAAAGATTTTATGTGTTTGTGGGTATTTTGACACATCTGGCAGGCTGTGACTTGCAGGGGATTAGCACCAAGCTCTTCTAGGAAAGCAAAACTTGATGAAATCTCTCAAATACTGGGAAGCCCCAAATGACCATTTTTTTTTAAGTGTCCAGATCAGCTCACAGGTAGATGATGGTCTGGGGGATCTCAGCATCAGACTCCAGTCCAGCTCCCCACAAAGTTACTCATTAATTTTTCCTGATTTCTCCACTCTTCACCTCAGTTCACACTCTAGTGGCCGTGCATAGACAGCAGCTGGCAGGCTCTCTGGGTGCTGTCTGCTCCCCTCTGTAGCTGTTGGTATCTCTCCACATGTTTGCACGCTGTGGTCATGCTGCTGCCTTGCCGCCCCCTGAATCATTCTTGTCTAAATTGACTTATATTTAGCACTGTTGTTCTGTTCCCTGAGTCCATCCTGTCAGCTGCGTGACAAATCGCTGTTCCCTGAATGCTGTCCAATTTATAAATACAAATTACCACAACTTAGGGACCGTGTCAAACGTTTCTGTTCTGAAGTGTGCTCACTGAAATGCCCGACAGATGATTCTGGGACATACATGCCCCACAGCCGTGTGGCAGGGTGGACGAAAGGTGTGCTGGCATTTTCTGATCTCTCTAGAACCATTTGTAAATAATTTTATGGAATAACTTATGGGCTGGCTGGCTGAAAATCTGCCCTGAGGGTGTGCTTCTGGTGGCTGGAAGTTCTGACCTCTGGTGAGGCTTCAGGTGCCATTCCCGTGCAGTCCATGCAGTCCCCCAGGCAAGCCTTCCTGTGCCACGTGCAGTGGCTTCCTCTGGGGCAGTTTCTGGACAGGTACCACACTCCCCCGCAGCATGGCTGTGCTTGGAGAGCCCTTTTAGCAGCAGCTTCGGTAGAGGTGTGAGGATCATAAGAGATGGGCATGAAATCCTCCTGATTAAAAATTTTAAATACGTATTTTTAAAAGCATCTTCCAGCTTGTGTCATTGGGAGGATGCCAGTGTCTGCCCCTTAACACCTTCATTTTGACATGTTTTGTCCTTGTAGATCAATGTGTATTCTGAGTCGACCACAACACTGGAGACAAAAGTTTCAGTTGTTTTTGGGAGAAGTTCTCTCTTTGCGAGGAACGTGATTGAATTGTACATGACTGTGGAAGATGCCTCATCCCTCACACTGTTCTTTGGCATAGTCTGTTCACTGAAATGTATAGGAAGTATTACTAACAGTGCCTTTGTTTTTAACATGAGGCTCAACTGTGTAGTTGGACTGGGTAGAGGAAAACCAGTTTCCAGAGAAAAAAACATGAGCAGCTAGCCCGTCCATTGTCTGGACATTGAATCTTTTTATTTATCAATCTTTTTATTTATCAAATCTGGATTTTTTTACTAAGCATCAAGGAAGCATCAGGAAATACTTCTGAGATGCAGTAGTAAATTTTCCTGCCTAGCCATGGTTTTGGGTAATCCTTTTTCTTGTCTTCCTTTAGGCTTCCAAGATACCACAGAACTGCTGTCCACTTCTTGTATTTGTGAATCCAAAAAGTGGTGGTCTAAAAGGTCGGGATCTGCTATACAGTTTTAGAAAGCTGCTAAATCCACATCAGGTTTTTGAACTTACTAATGGTGGCCCACTGCCTGGGTAAGTCATCATATTTGAAATAAAAAATCAAATAAAATTATGTTGTTCATTATTTTTTTAAAAGATGGATGAGATTCAGTTGTTATGAAGATCTAAGTAGCTTCTGTTCTGTGCCTGAAGACCAGAGCAGTGGATCACTCGTTCTGACTGATTCTCACTCTGAAAACGGATTTAAACTTGGAGCTTCTCTGAAGAAATGAGAATAGAGTAGTTCTTGATGTATATGCTTCTGTCAAGCCTAACAGATTCCAGTCCTAGGAAAGTTATATGCACTTTGCAATAATGCAGATTTAATAATTTTTTAAAATAAAGACATTTTATAATCAAATCGGTGTGGAAAGAGAAATGTCACACTGCCTGACAAGGGCTTGGTTTTGCTTTTATTTCCTCTGATGTTTCATGGGAACTAACAAGAAAAGTACAATAAGATTTTTTATCTTGACTCTTGAAACTTGGCCACAACTGCAGAATTAACAGGGCCTGCCTCTTCCACAGCTGCAACATTTCTAAGTACAAGGAACAGAGCATAATGTACTTGCAGGGAGGCAGGAACCAATTATTGGTTTAGTCAACAACAGTTTGTTACCAGCTTCACAGAGCTGACACTGATGGTCGCAGAGTAGCCTCATTCCTTCAGCACTGCTTTAACAAAGAACGGTCATGAGAAGCTCTTCAAAACAAAAGCTTTCATGGGAGAAACGCAGCTTATACAGGAGGCAAGAAAAACAAGCAGCACTAAGTGTTTTGTCAGGATTGTATAATTCTGTTGTCTTTCTAATGCAGTTCAAGCTGCAACTTCAGTAATTTGTTCGTTTTGGTTTGTCTGGGGAATCCTTCTGAAGCCTGATGGCAAAAGCTTCCATTTGCTCATTGCTTCTGGTGCAATGGGAAATAAAAATTCCTTTACAGGATATCTGTCACAGTTTGAGGGTGGGCTGGCCACTGTAACATATGCTCTCTATTGACCCCTGTCCCCTTCCAGAGGGGAAGAGAAAAGGAGTAAGGGAGGGAGACATACAGATTAGAAAAGAGAAATAAACCAGCTTTAACAAAAATAATAATAATTAAAAATAGAATGTATGGAATGTAGATGAAACAAGTATTGAATCCAAGCCCCTTGATGGCCATTATGTCACTGTCCCCACTGATGCTGTGGACCAGGCATTGGGGAGGTCCCAGACTGGACTCAGCAGCAGATGGGAACCAGATTCACAGGCTAGCTTCTGACACTGGATTCAGGAACACATGGGTCAGGACTGAAGGCAGAACGGGCAGTGCCCTTCTCAACCGCCAGCCACAGAAGAAGAGAGCTTGGCCCTCGGGACCCCTCAGCTTTACACTGAATAGGACGGATCTGGGATGGAACACCCCACAGGTCAGTTTAGGGTCACCTGTCCTGACTGCTTCTCCCGCAGGTGCAGCACCTTTGCCTTTCTGCACCTGCAGCACAGTACACAAGATTTAGCAGTGACGTTGGTTTGTGCAGGAGCAAGTGTAAGCAGGAGTCTTTGTGCACACCCATCCTTGGTAGCATGGTGAACGTTAGTACATCTACACATCGAACATTTTCACTGCTAGAAGCAGGTGCTGTCTGCAAAAACCTGCCATTAACTTCAGCAAGTGCAGTTAGCTGGAGAGACTTAGCTGAAAAGTGAAACCACTGAACAGAATTAGTTCTGTTGTAGTTCAAGCCAGGACAATATCTCAGTATGTAGGATGAAAAGCTACAAAAGGTAAGAGCGACCAGGAAAATACTACTATGAAGAAGAAAATGTACTATAAGTCTTATGACTAAGTAAAAAGCCCAAACACCACTAGTCAACATCTCCATTTAGAGAGTTATAGGTGTTTACATTGAAACTATGAATAGATCTCAGTGTCTTTGGTGAAAAAGGAAATATTTAACAATTTGACTCTTAGCTATGAAGGATCTGAGAATAATGTGGTTTTAGTTCTTTTTTTTCATTCTTTTTACCCAACTGTATCTAAAAGTTCCTATTTTTCCATTCACTTTGTTGAAGTTGATCCTGAAACTTGATAGTAAACCAACAGGGGCAAAATCCAGTAATAACGTGTCTTAAATAGCAGATTAAGAAGCTTTGCTTTTCCTGTACTATGTTGTAACATCTTTCTGCTTTTCTGCGTGTCTCAACGTAGGTTTCACACTTTCTCTAAAGTTCCCTCGTTCCGAGTGCTGGTGTGTGGAGGGGACGGCACCGTTGGCTGGGTCCTTGGTGCACTGGAGGAGATCAGGCACAAGCTGGTGTGCTCAGAGCCCTCAGTTGCCATCTTGCCTTTAGGAACAGGTGAGAATCACAGTGAGCACCGTTGTTCTTTTGAAGGCAGAAGTTCTCCAGAAGGTTTATCTTTATGGCAAAACGCAGTTTTGTGATAGCAATCCCATTACTCAGTTCTGGTTGGTGTTGTAGAGCAAATGCAGTGTCATCTTTTCAAGGAAACGTTGGTCATGCTTTCTGAAGGAAAAATGAGTGGCAGGAGTATTGGTATGGATGCGTGTGAGTGGGCAGGAGCCGGAGAGGGCAAAATATTATCCCCCTGACAGCCACAGGTGCATCAGCCATTGCTGTAACCAGTGAACTCCACTGCTGCCTGACTTCTCAACTCCAGAACAGGTTCTGCCATCACCTTCTGTGAAAACTTTTCAGATGAGACAGTGATGCTAAGCACAGGTGCAGCCACAACTGTGCGTAGGTATTTTTTCTGCTCGTGAGCTTTTCAGTCCAATCTAACTACTTTTGTGACTAGTTTGGAGAACTGTAATGGGATTTCACATATAAAACAGGGCTGAGGCACCTTCTGATGCCTTTAGCTAACTTAGAAAACATAGTCATATGCTGGGGTTCTTCACTCTCACCCAGGTAATGACTTAGGAAGGGTCTTGCGCTGGGGAGCTGGCTACAGTGGGGAGGACCCCTACTCCATTTTGGTTTCCGTGGATGAGGCAGATGATGTCCTTATGGATCGCTGGACTATCCTTTTGGATGCAGAAGAGCCTGCTGAAGGTGCAGAGAATGGTGTTGCAGAACCTGAGCCTCCAAAGGTGAGCTGGGCACCATTTGGTTTTGATTCTTAGGAACTGTTGTTCTAGAAAAATAACAAAGGAGATAGCTATTAGTGTAGTTTAGTCTTCTGTTGTTCACCTGTCTTTGAGCCTGGGCCTTAGTGAGCTATTCCTTAGTGAACACAGTGTACATATGGAACTAGTGTTTCAGTTTTGGTAGGGCTGGTTGGCTGCAGAACACACTTTGTAGCTGTTTGGCACAAAGTATCTGAAAGAGGATTAATGAAGAGATTTAACTGACAATGGCATACTTATTTGCCTCAGTTGGAAATATGTTTATTTCTGAAATAGGAAAAGGTTTTTGAAGGAATGCCAAACACTTTTTTTCCAGAGCACTACTGAAACTGAAGTGTGTTGACCAAAAACCCTCCCAAAAAAACAATACTCTTTTCTTTCCTTTAACAGTTTAAAAAATGACTATGAGTTGCTAGCACATACAGGACATAAATCCTTCTGTTACCTTACTGCCATTGCATGTCTGTATATGTGGCATCTCGTGTAGTTTTTGGAGTGAAAGTCCCTGTCCCTTGGTTCATATTACTTCTTTCTGTTTAGGAAACCACAAGTCTTGATTGTAGATTCAGAGCTTTGCATGCATCATAGTTCTGTTTATCTTCAGACAAAACAAAGAAATTGGACATGTGAGTGGCAAAAAGCAATCAGGAAATTATAATAATGGTAGCAATTGTGTAGGATTTTGGTCTGGTCACTGGAAAATCCTAGACATCATGTGTCAGTGGGAGGATTTCAGTTCCTCAGGTTCCAGCTGTTTTTCATTTGATGGAGATGGGGGTTGGTCTGCCCTGAGTGACTGATGTACTTTTTAAAGGTGATAAGTGGGAGAGTCAGGGACTAGGATAGCAAAGCTGTGAAATGAAGAGGCATGTAAAGGAAGAATTAGTTGCAGAAATGGTTGAAATCTGTAGAAACTTGAGAATGGCATATAGGGAGCTATTTAAACTGCAGCTGAGTGGGTGAAGTCAAGATCCTCATTCATGTAGTGAAGAGCATCTTCCCAGTGATGTCATGACAAATCCATGGCTGATGCTAAAAATAATAGTGCCATTGACATTCATCAGCTTGTGTAGTTACTCATAGAATCACTTTGAGAAGTTTGGTTGGTTTTATTTCTGCATTTGTTTTTATTGCTGCTTTATTATGCTTGTTACTTACAATTAAGATGAAGTTTTTAAATTTCTGATACTCTGGAAATGCTCACTACACATGTCAACAGCTTTATTTTTAGTGCAGTGTTGCTGGAAAATGTTTTTGAGAATCCATCAGATGCAGGTGACTTGGAAGGATCATCTGCAAAGCTTGCTTTTGCTGAAAAACTTTGAGACCTCTTAATTTGTAAATGTAAGGGGGAAATAATAAGAATTTTTTTTTTTATCAGATTGTACAGATGAACAATTACTGTGGTCTTGGCATTGATGCAGAGTTAAGCTTGGACTTCCATCATGCTAGAGAAGAAGAACCAGGGAAATTTAATAGCAGGTAATCCTGGGAAAACTCTGTGATATTGCACAACTTCCAATTTGCACTATGGTTGATAATCCTGGAATGCTACAGGTGTCCACAAACAATATTGCTTGAGGCAGAACAGGAACAGGGAGGAACTAAGTTAGCCAGGAACTTGTAGGCAGGACATAGTACTGGGGGGGCCTGGAGCTTTTTGTTTGGTTGCTTGTTGTTGTTGGGTTTTTTGCTTTTACCCAGAGCTCCAAAGCAGGTTTTGGATTTTTTTAAATTAATTATGACATTAATAATTACATTAAATTTTGAATTATTTTTGTCATTAATATTCTTATTA
>NW_008621795.1:285-2590 GCF_000691845.1 Merops nubicus | reverse complement strand
CTGCTGAAGGCAGCTAATCACAGCACACCCAGAAGAGCTCCTGTAAACTCAGGAGTAATCCAGGAGTCAATATTCCCTCCGTGTTGCCACGTCAGCCTGTGGTTTCCAAACGCCACCGTGCTGCCCTCCCGCACCCCCGGCTTCCCCCCCAAACAGCATGAGAAGCAGAACAGGGCCTGTCAGCCCAGCCCAGCCCCAAATGTGTCACTGGGAGCCTTGGCTCAGCCCCTGGTGCTGCTTCTCATTCCTTTTTCTGTCCTTATTTCCCCTTCAGAAGGGGGTTCTGTCAGAAGACAGGAGTTCTAGTCTGCGCCGTGGGCAGGCAACAGCCCTGAGAGACCAACAGAGGGTTTAACATTATACAACAGAAAAGAGGGGGTAAGGAAAAAAAACCCCAAACAAACTAACAGGGCATAAGACATCGAGTTTGTACAGCACTTTTTGAAAGTACAGAAGCAAATGGTGTTTTACACAGCGTCCATTTGACTGACACACACACAGCACAATGAGGAGTGAGGGCATTCTGTACATGTCACTGAGAAAAAAAACACAGGAAAAAAAAGAACTACACAGGCATAAACACCCAAAACATGCAAGCACAACATACTCATACCTTACATATCTTTCACTATTAGCTTAGAGATTTGAAACAGAAGAGCATCTATAACTAAAGGAAAAGGGGAAAGTCAATAGCAGAATAAGAAAGGAAAGTTATTTTGCAAGTTAACACAGTTATCTGACAGCATTAAGTTGGAAAGATCACACACAGAGCAGGGAAAGCTTCGTTTTAAAGCATTCTCTCTTCAGTTCTGTGGTGGAACACTGATCAGTTTGCTTCCCCACTTCCTACAGCTCCAATGCCTGCTGCACTGCCAGGGGATGGACTCTTTTGGCATCCCTTCCAGCTGCCTTTGCTGCTGCTAGCCACTCACCACACGTCCTACCCATCCCAAAAGCAGCTGGCAAGGTCTTTAGATTCCCTCACACACCCCTCCAACAGCAAGCAGCTCATCCCAAGGGAGCAGGAAGAAACACATCTTTGGAATACTTTTCAAATATCTTTTGTTTTAAGCAGGTAAAGGAAATAAAAGTGAGACATGTTTCATCTCCACACGTTGCTCCTTTCCTCACAGTGTGAAGGTTTGAGGCAGGGAGCAGCACTTCCCAGGTGCCACCTGAAGCCTCAGGCCAACAAGGAGCAGAACAACCCTTATTTAATGACAAACCTTCCCGGGAGGGAACACGACTGAAACAGAAATAAACACACAGAAGCAACGTGCCAGCAAGGTTAAAGATATCCTTATGAAATAAGATCACACAAATTAGATCAAAAGTAGTAACTGCATCCCAAAGATCCTCCAGAGCCAGCAGCATGCTCTCAGCAAGCATTAGTAACTCGTGGTGCACTGTTAGAACGGCAGCTGATGGTCACTGGTCAGGAGGTGGCACAGCTAATCTGGGCTCAGCCACTTGTGGTGTCAGGGGTAATGTAAGGAAGGTGCTCTGCCCCCCTTGGGGAGGTCGGGGTGCTCCTCAGCCAGTCGGTGTTTGCTGCCTGAGCTCTGCTGCAGCTCCTCAGAGCGTTCCCTTACGTCACCCGCAGCCCTCGCTCCGCTGCCCCACAGCAGGAACAGCTCCCTGTTTCTCCACAGCATGAAACAATGATCCATTTTTTGAGCAGAGATGCTGAAAACATTCCAGCCAGCATAAAAAGAGCTGCCCACACAGTCTCAGATAGCGACAAAGCTGTAAGAACTGCTGGTCCTCAGCAAGCTAGAGACTGGGTTAATCTGCAGCAGCAGCAGCCACCTTTGCTGCATGTTGACTTCCCATTAAGATAAAAATACATAGTGCTTTTTTGGCACAGAAAAAACAATCATGTCCATCATATACCTGTTCTTCCTCATCTGTTTCAGTGGCTCCTAATACTTTCTACAGAGCTATTCTGCAACCCACACTGGAATGCTCCAAGCACAGCTTTACAGGGAAGAAGTCAATATTTAGTATCGTGAATTAAAAAAAATAAAATTATACCCCTACAGCTTCTTACATCACTCCTGCAACCACAAATAAACAGGTAAAGAAGTGCAGCAATCTTAACAAGCCCAGCAAGCAGACCTGCCACTACCATCAAGGCTACTTCCCTCTAGCAAGGCAGCGAGCGAGGGGCAGGGCACGAGCGCTTTTTGGGGTCACCAGACCCACACCGGCCCCTCCACCGCCCGGGTGTCCCAGTTACCTTGTCCTGCAGCTCCTCATCCAGGCGCCTGTAGTCGTTATTCCAGACCAGGACGTGGAGGGGGAA
>NW_008621795.1:0-226 GCF_000691845.1 Merops nubicus | reverse complement strand
CTCACGCCTCCGCCTCTCTCCAGCCTGGAGACCCCAGGTCACACAACCCCTGACCCCTCAGAGCCTCTCCTCTCTCACGGCACTCACCTGCCCCGGGTAGTGGTGGGGGAACACTGAGCCACAGCCCCCTACAAACCCTTCACCCCGCTCCAAGGGGTGCCCCATGCAAAACCCCTCTCCTGAGGGGCCCGGGTCCCCCCCTCAGGAGTCCCTCAGGGGACTCCTC
>NW_008621794.1:5767-16075 GCF_000691845.1 Merops nubicus | reverse complement strand
TTGTTTTCTGGAGCAATATTAACATTTGGGTTTTCTTCTGAGAGCATCAGCTACTTCATGTCCACAGAGTTTCCCTCTTTGAATTGTCTTTCCAAGGTAACTAACTGGTCAGAATACAGCAATTTGTTTTCCTTCAAGTGTTGGTTAACTCTAAAAGAGAGGTGAAGCTTCACTCTGTGCACATGCATGTGTTGTGTCTAAGGGGACAGCTGGGGGTGTAACCCCAGTATTCCTGAAACTTACTGATGTATGTGTACTTCCTAAATGAATCAGCAGAAGTGTAACCCCTTCATCCTGCTTTCTGTGTGTTATCATGGAAACAAAATAGAGGAAAATGAGGAACTGGGAAGATCAGCAAAGAAACTGTTCATAGCATTTTACTTCAGAGGTGATGACAGTGCAACTGTGATGTATAGGCTGAGACAATTTCTGTGCAGTGTTGAATCTTCTCATCTTCCTGGCTCTGCACTGCAGACCATCTGTGGGTGGGTTTGTATCTACTTTCACAGAATAGAGTCACCTCATCCCTTCTCCTCTTTGCATTCTCCTTGGGATTACCAGGAGAGACCAAGTGGAGGTGACCAGGTATATGAATTGCTCACTGAGATAAAGGAAAGAAACGGTGTCACGCTTCATAGTGTAGGGTTCAGATGTTCCATTACCAGGTTTTTTTATTGCTGTCTGTCATTTGCATCTGCTAGGCAGTAATTTTGACATTTCACCTGTTCCTGTGTTCCCTTCCCTTCACTGCAGCCTAGCTGTGCATTTCCTGTCTGCCACGGCACCGAGGAGCGCTGCCGCCTCGTGCTCAACTATGTCCTGGAGGTAAATTTGGGTCACAACACTCCAGGCTGGGGGAAGAGTGGCTGGAAAGCTGCCTGGTGGAAAAGGACCTGGGGTGTTGATTGACAGCCAGCTGGACATGAGCCAGTGTGTGCCCAGGTGGCCAAGAAGGACAGTGGCATCTTGGCTTGTGTCAGAAACAGTGTGGCCAGCAGGACTAGGGCAGGGATCGTCCTCCTCGACTTGGCACTGGGGAGGCTGCACCTTGAAGACTGGGCTCAGTTTTGGAACCCTCCCTTCAAGAAGGAACTTGAGGGGCTGCAGCATGTCCAGAGAAGGGCAGCAAAGCTGGGAAAGGCTCTAGAGAATAAGTCTTGTGAGGAGCAGCTGAGGGATGTGTGGTGTGGGGCCTCGTATCTTCTCTCAAATAACAAGTGACAGGACAAGAGGAAACAGCCTCAGGTTGTGCCAGGGGAGGTTTAGGTTGGTAATTGGGGAAAAAACTCTTCCCCAAAAGGGTTGCCAAGGCCTGGCCCAGGCTGCCCAGGGCAGTGGTGGAGGCCACATCCCTGGAGGGGTTTCAAAGATGGGTAGTTATGGCACTTGGTGACATGGTTTAGTGTTGAGCTGGCAGTGCTGGGTTAATGGTTGGATTTGATCTGAAAGGTCTTTTCTGACCTGAACAAGTCTATGATTCTGAGTTTACCATCAGCTTTCTAATGATATTTCATCTTGTAACCATTCTTGATGTATTCTGTACTTTTTTTAAATAGTGCTTTCAAGGTGATTTCCATGATTTCTTCTTCTTGCAGGGCTTGAAGTCTGTTGACAGCAGCGTTAAAAAAGAAAGTGACCTTCCTGCAGCTGACCCCAGCACACCAATCCCACTGAAATATGAAGATGAATCTACCAGTGGTGGTCCCGAGTGCCTGGAAAAACAGATGGCATTGTTTTTAGACAAAAGTGAGTTGTATTGTTGTGCAAATGAGACCTTTCCAATGCCAACACAAACTGCTGCCACTTGAGTTTGATTGTAAAAAGTGTATTTATGTCACAAATTATACATTACTGCATAAACAAAAGTAGTACACCCAAAAAGTAGTATACCAAAAATCTGTTTTCTTTTAAATATGTAAATAATAGCTCATTTGGGATGTTCTGCATATCAAAGCATCTTTTATTAGTGACTGTGTAATTTTACTGGACACTGTTCAGATGTGGCTTGTGGATGACTTCAGGAAGGGCTCTGAGGTTTGGTGTGTGGAGCACTGTAAGTTGTGTGGGTTGTTTTTAAAACAGTCTCTATTCTTTTTTGGTGACATGGAAGTTCTGTGGAAGAAGTTCTTGCTTCTGGCAGGTTTTTCTACTTCTAATTATTGCTTCCGAGTTGCATATAAATGTTAACTAGGATTTTGTTTACTTTCTTGGACTTCTACAGCTGTGGAAGGAAGAAGCAAATAAAAGGTGTTTTGTTTGCTTAAATACTCAAACTTTGGAAATGTCAGACTACAGTCTGTTTTATTTTTCTCTGGAGTGCTGTAAAAGGGTATAGGAAAGACTCTGTGAAAGTGGTAGAGACCTTTGAAGGGTGAGAAGCCCAGAAAGAAACATAGTTCTTGCATATTTTTACATTTCTTTGTTCTTTCCTTTTTGCAACTAGAGCAGGTTGCTCAGAGCCCTGACCAACCTCTCCCAGAATGTTTCCAGGGATGGGGCTTCTACCACCTCTCTGGACAACCTGTTCCAGTTACATGGAGTTAATATGGACTGTGAGACTAATCTCTACCACAGGCTATTGCAAAATTGTCCTGAGGTCAGCTCAGCAAGCACAGGGTGCTTATTTCATCTCTCCTGCAGCCAGGCTCTTACCTTCTGCCTTCACAGTTTGGAACTGATGACACTGCAGCTGCTTGCCAGCTGGCAAGCAGAATGTCTGCATGGCAACTTTGCCTGTTTAGAAACAAGTGTTTCCTGGGGGATGTGGGAGGTAAATATTACAGAGATCAGACAAAAAAAATATTTCAGCTGACTTCTGGAGCTGTGCTGGAGCTTTTCCCTGAAGAAGCAATGGTGCTGCTTGTGTAGGTCATAAGGATTGAGTTTGACCTAGACAAAAATAGCTCAAAAAACAGGGAGAAACTTTCACTTCTCCACTGTGGGGGTATGTCTGGTTTTGGTGATGTGAATGATGTAGTTTCTCTGATACATGTATGTGTTCACATACATATAGAAAGGATAAGTGCCCTTAGTTCTTGAAGAGAGGTACTTCTGAATCATATCTAGACACTGTGTGTGTGCACTCTGCGTTTTTAACTGCATGAGCTGGCACTGTATTAGATCTCCCTTTGTCTGAAACATAAACAAGCTATTCTTTTACAACTTACTAGAGATAGTGAGCCTGAAATTCAGGACTTGTGGGTCCACCAGTGAGCAAGAAACTCATTTCTGTGTGTGAATATGGTCAGGAGAAAATTCTGTCCTTTGGTGTGTCTGAAACTGGTGGCCTGTTCTTTTTGGGTTCCATAACCATTGCAGCATTGAAGAGTGAACCTTCCTAATCTCATGCTGAGGATGTCTTGAAATGAGTGTGAGAGAGACTTTGGTTTTCCTTGGGGAAAGGACCAGGTTGTCCAGTTCCTTCTGTGCTGGGAGCTAAACCAACAAAGAGGGCAGTTTACATTCCATCTGCTTGTGGATAAACTTGTGTCCAGCCTTTGGCCTGTGTTATGGGGGTGGCATTTACTGATGAGGCTTTGTTGGTGTTACAGTGGGCTCGTTTCAGAAGGGAAAGCATTCCAGTCAGTCAGGAATGATTCCTGGATCATGGCAATATAAAATGAAACTCCAGCTCATTCTGAAGTCCTCGAAGGCTTATTATGTCCTCTCTGATGCTGCTATGGTTCTGCAGAAATACGGGAGAGCCTTGCGATACATCAAGCTGGCTTTACAGTGCCATGGTGAGTTGCTAAAGCATCTTTGTCCTCTGTGCTGTTGCCTGTATGTATCTGCCACAATATCTGATAGTTCTCTTGTGCATGATTTCTCCTAGAGGCATGCAGTGACAAGTCTGACAACCCTGTGTTTAGTGAAACTAAATATCTGGCTCGTTATTCAGGAGGGGAGTATGTAGTAAGAATAACTCCTGTCAGTGTGTGGTAGAAAGGTGCTTCCATTTTGACAGACTGGGAAACTTAGCATGTGGACTTAGAGCTTCAGAGCACTTGAAGGTGGGAGAGTTGGTGTTGCTGCTAAGACCAAGACAGCAGTGTGGGGTGTAAGTGCTGTTGCTGCAAGCAGGTGGTGTTTTCCCTGGAAATGCCTGGGCATTCCCATTTCACCTGCATATATTCCTGACTTAGAAATACCCAACCTGTTCATCAGCTGAGTTGGATACTCCTCTCCAATGACATTCCTCAAGTAATACTTGAAGATGTAAATGAAGGAAGTAAAATCAGTCAGTTTAGAATGTTGCTGCCATAATGAGAAAAACTTATCAAGAAAAGTCATTAGCTTAGTGCTGTAGTGCTGCTGTTTTGCTTCCATGTTTGTAAGGCTTGGGGCAACAGGAGCCTTACAAAGCAAGAAGGCTTGGTCTTAACACAAAACATCAATATGTTTATCAGTAACTCAAATCATTCTCAGCTGTTAGTCTTTAAAAGACTGAAAACTGAGTTTAAGCTGTATCTGCTGGCAGTCAGTTTTTCAGGCAGTAGCTCATTTGAGTTAACCTGCTGAAGGTCACTTTTCCTGTAGTCAAACCTGAGATTAACATTGGCAATTAGCAGTGTCACTGCTCATCTTGGACAACATAGTTGCTCTTTTGAAACTGTTAGCTGTGTAGGGCAACTGTGACTTTAAAATAGGTTAGTTCTTCTTCTTAGAACAGGTGTTGTCTGCATACAGAGAATAAGTGTGACAGGTAACCTAAAAACCAATTACACTGTCGTTCTGTGTCAAGCCTTTTGGTGTTTAATTCTTTCCCCCTGCCTCATCCATGGGATTTCTTTTTTTTTCCTAATAGATACCTACTGCTGTCTGTGTGCCAGCATGCTGCCTGAAGTGTTAGTATTTCTTTGTCAGTGTTTAACCCTTTGTGGAGACATCCAATTAATGCTTGCTCAGAATGCAAACAACAGAGCAGCCTATCTTGAGGAGTATAATTACCAGACAAAAGAAGATCAGGAAATACTGCACAGTCTTCACAGAGAATCCAGGTGCCAAGGTATGATGCTGATACAAGGTAACTGCCATAAATACATGCCAGACAAGTAGTTTTGTTTTGCTTCCTCAAAACCATGCACTAGTAGTGTTTCCAGAGGAGATTTTATTACACTTGCATTCTGTTTGCTCCAGAGAGAGGTTATCGTGGCTGTCATATGTAAAGAGGTTGTCAAGATACTGTATGACATGCCTGAAGCTGTAAAATAACTACAGACATTAATTGTTTAATGGGTAAAATTTCTTGTCTGTAGAAATTGTGGGATCATTCTGACACGAGTCTCACACTTGATCATCTTTTGGGACATTTTCCTCTAGACTATTACAGATTTCAGGTTGTTTGGAAATCCTGTTTGACATGCAGACTTTTTGTTTTGTTTTCTAGTGTTTGCCTGGGCTACAGACTTGTCCACAGACTTGGAATGCCAGCTGTCTGTCAGCTGTAAATGTTACGAGGCAGCATATGAAATTCTCCTTTTCAGTAATTTAAAAAACCAAAATCCAGAGCAGCATATACAGGTCCTAAAGAGGATGGGTAACATCAGGAATGAGATTGGAGTGTTTTACATGAACCAGGCTGCTGCAGTGCAGACTGAGAGAGTGGGCAAGTATTCTTTTTTTCTACTTCTATTTCATGGAGCTGTGACCATCTTCAATAACAGCATGAGAAAAATTGAGTGATGATATTTAAAAAGATATTTAAAAACCTTGGTAGAAAATGCTTTCTTGTATTTGATGTTATGTAGCTTCAGTGTCCAGTGTAAATATTTACCTGTGGTAGATTTCTGTGACTTGTACACTGTGCTTGAACCTAAACTGAGTAAGGGAATCTGTAGCTTTGCAGAAATTCCTTTGAAGTGTGTAGAATGCCCTCAGAAAACACAATGGAAACTTTAAACCAACTTGATTAGTAGAAGGGAAAGCATGTTGCATTCTTGATGTGTTTAGTTTAGCCCAGAATGAACAAGTGTAAGCTTAATGTAAACATAAGAATAGTTTCAGTGAGGTCAGTCTATGAATATTTTGGTAAATAAATCCTTAGAAGCTTTGCTTTTGGTTTTTGTTTGTTTTTTTTCTTGAGGAAATGGAGGTTGTCTAAACTTCCTTGTAGGGTAAAGTGTTTGCATTTTTGTTTTTTTTTTAAAGCAAACCCAATAATGTCTTGTCTAGAAGTAAGAGTTATGTAAAACAGAACAAATTAGATCCTGGTGGCTCAGTGTAAACAGCTCCAGCCTCCCAAGTGCCAGCTGTGTTCTGTGACCTTTGTCCAATTAACATTTGAAGGATTTGGGGTTGGGCTTTTAATTTTGTGATTTTTTTTTTTTTTTTCAAGCTCTGTGTTTTTGCAGAACTGCTATTTAGCTGAAGTTAAAGCTCAAACACTGCATTTCACCTCTCTGGAAAAGTTACTTCTTACTTGTTTCATGCTGTGTGTTTCAGAGTTAATTGCAATACCCTGACCATTGCTGTGGGAAAAAAATAAATCTGTGTTTTATCCTGTTCATTTCCCCTGGGTTTTGTGTGTCATGTTACCACAATTCTTTGGAAAGTATAGTGTCTGTAACTGTACCCTTGAGGCATTAAAATTTTCATGTATTTGGGGTTTTCTTAAGAGGATTTTCCATGAACTGGGTCTTCAGAATCATTTGCCACCCTGAAATTACGCAAGGCTGTTTATGACAAAAAGAACTTCATGGAAATGTTTGAGTGTCTTTCAAGAGTTGTCTGAATCTGATGGTAAAGTTTGTGTCTGAACCCTAGTGAGTAAAAACGTGTCGACGACAGAGCAGCAGCTCTGGAAGAAAAGCTTCTCCTGCTTTGAAGAAGGAATTCAGAACTTCGAGTCGATCGCTGACGCCACCAACGCTGCTCTGCTGCTCTGCAACACAGGGAGGCTGATGAGAATTTGTGCCCAAGCACACTGTGCAGCTGAAGGGGACTTCAAAAGGGAGTTTTCCCCAGAGGAGGCCCTTTATTATAATAAGGTAACATCATACTATTTTTAGAATGGCCCATAGACTGCAGTTTAACAGACTGCAATGCCACACACAAGGGAGATAGACAGGGGTGGTCAGGATTAAAGTTAGGACTGAAATAAGGGTAAGGAAAATAGTGCAGAAGGCTCAGACAGATTATTTTGGAAAGTTCCTTTAGAATGAGTAGAGGGAAAACAATTTCTTGTTGCTATAAACTTTATCAGTAGCCACACACAAGGGAGATAGACAGGGGTGGTCAGGATTAAAGTTAGGACTGAAATAAGGGTAAGGAAAATAGTGCAGAAGGCTCAGACAGATTATTTTGGAAAGTTCCTTTAGAATGAGTAGAGGGAAAACAAAGTTTATAGCAACTAGAAATTATCAGTAATGATGTATGTGTATCATTTTATCATCTGTAGGCTATTGACTACTACCTGAAGGCCCTAAGGTCACTAGGGAAGAGAGATGTGCACCCAGCTGTCTGGGATTCTGTGAACTGGGAGCTGTCTACTACATACTTCACCATGGCAACTCTGCAGCAGGACTATGCTCCACTGTCCAGGAAGGCCCAGGAACAGGTAACAAAGAGCTTTTGTGACAACATCTGGTAAAACAATCCATTGTCTTTCTGAAAAACTTAACAGTGAGTGAGCTTGATACTGCAATAACTTGTAAGCCTTCACTGGGGTGAAGAACTTTTGTGAAGTAGTTCTTGCAAACCATAAAAGGGTTAAAAGTGATTAAATATTATTTTAAAGGTTTTGCTTAATGAAAAGGTAGTGCTGCAAATGGAGGTGTAACCTTTACCCTTACCCAGAGCAGTGTTCTAGTGTCACAGTAATCACAGGAGACCTTTTTGTCCTGCAGATAGAGAAGGAGGTTAGTGAAGCCATGCTGAAGTCCCTGAAGTACTGTGATGTTGAGACAGTGTCTGCACGACAGCCTCTCTGCCAGTATCGGGCTGCAACCATCCACCACAGGCTTGCTTCCATGTACCACAGTTGCCTGAGAAACCAGGTACCAGCTGTTTGGTTGTCTTCATACATTCCATACTCAACATATCCAATGTGTGGAGGTGGATATTTATCTGCCTGTAGTTGGGATAGAGTTCATTGAATGATTTAACCAACGAGGTGTGAGGTGGTTGGTTTGCATATTGTTGTGAAATACAATATTACTTTTAAGAGCAGTCTGTCCTGTATAGGCTGTGTTGAGTTTTATGGTTCTGAGTAGTTCCATGCTCTCATAACAGAAGCCATTGATGAGAAATATTCTTTGGTTTGGTTTTCTTTCCAAGCCACTCTTATATTTAAGCAGGCAGCCTTCTGCTAAAACATCAGCATCTGATTTATTAAAGCCTTAGTGTAGACTTGCATGTTGCTTTCTGATTTTTTTTTTTGCTTTTTTCCAATTATTATTCTTTATAATTAGTTTAGTTCTGCTTGATGTGAATTTTGTAGCATTAGCTCTGGGATTATAACAGCTTCAAAGGTGGCAGGCTAATGATGGACTCTAGAAACATGCAGACTTTTAGATGAATTGTTATGAAATGAGCTGGGGAACAACTGCTGGTACCTTGGGTAGTCCTTTTATTACCTCCTGAACACACAGATTGTCTGGGACTCACTCTGTACCCTGCTTTGAGTGCAGGTGGGTGATGAACATTTGAGGAAGCAGCACCGAATACTGGCTGATCTTCACTACAGCAAAGCAGTAAGACTCTTCCAGCTCTTGAAGGATGCCTCCTGTGAGTTCCTTCGTGTGCAGCTGGAAAGGGTGGCATTTGCAGAGTTCCAGATGGCAAGTAAGTCTAATTCTGTCTTACAACAATGGTTTTTCAAACTATCTTTACCTATTTAGCTTCACTTTTAGATGACTGTGTGTGAGAGCAGGAATAATCTGCTCTGCAGAACAGAATCTTCAAGAGGCAAGAGACATTTTTATCTTGCTGGCTTTCAGTTGACTAGGACAGCATGTGCTTTTCTTCTGAGAACTCTTGAAGTGTTTTTGGGTGGAAGAAAAAGTGCAGTCCATACCATAAGGAAGCCCAGGAGAGACCTCACTCTTGACAACTCCCTGACAGGAGGTTGGAGCCAGGTGGGAGCCATCTTTTCTCCCATGTGGCAAGTAAAGGACAAGAGCAAATGGCCTCAAGTTGCACCAAGGCAAGTTTAGATTAGGTATTAGGAAAAATGTCTTCACTGTAAGGGTTGTCAAGCTGTGGAACAGGCTGCCCAGGGCAGTGGTGGAGTCCCCATCCCTGGAAGGGTTTAGAAGCTGTGTAGATGTGGTGCTGAGGGACATGGGTTAGTGGTGACCTGGCAGTGCTGGGCTGAAAGCTGGACTTGATGATCTTAGAAGCCTCTTCCAACCAGGACAACTCTATGATTCTGTAAGTCATTTCTGTCCTTCATTTTTATTTTTTTTTAGGTCAGAACAGCAGTGCTGGGAAATTAAAGACTTTGTTTGGGGCTCTAGATATAATGGCAAAAACCAAGGGTGCATTCCAGCTCATCAGGCAGGAGCTTGTGGCAGAAAGTGAACAGGTAAGTGGAATTTAGGTGGTCTGATTCTCTGCTCCCTTGTATCTCACTGGTGTAAAACTGGTCATTTGGCAATGAAGATATTGCTGGGTTGCTTTTCAGCAGAGCAAGGTGCTTAAATAGTGTGGAAAGAGTTTGAACCAGCTGCAGTTCCCTCGAGCCTTTAAACAGAAGTAGCAACAGAGCAACAGATTGTGAAGTTCATAATTTCCTGAGAGTAATAACAAAAAATTTGCTGTATTTTCATATATATGTAAAATGTGGGCAGCTGGTGTAACTTCTGTACAGGGTGGACATGAGCTGACTGCTTCAGCCTGATAAATAGGGTGTCATGGAAGCTGTGATGTTGATCCTGCTCCTGTGAAGAGCTAACCTGCAAGTGTTGCATTTGATGGAATTGCCATGAGGAACTCCCTTCAGGACGAGAAACCTCTTTGCTGTGAGGGTGGCAGAGCCTGGAGCAGCTGCCCAGAGAGGCTGTGGAGTCTCCTGCTCTGGAGAGATCCCAAACCCTCCTGGCTGTGACCCTGGGCACCCTGCTGTGGGTGACCTGCTGGAGCAGGGGGGTTGGAGGAGATGATCTCCAGAGGTCCCTTCCAGCCCCACCATTCTTTCAGTCAATGGCTGAGGTGCATGTAAATGGTGGAGTTGAGTGAATCTCTTTCTCTCTGTGTAGGTAAGCAAGGACAAGAGCAGTGCTGAGAGCATATCACTTCATGATTCCTCTGCTGGCCTTAACAAAGAAGAACTACTGAAACTGCTTAGTATTTTTGAGTCCAGAATGTCAT
>NW_008621794.1:0-5745 GCF_000691845.1 Merops nubicus | reverse complement strand
ATTCCTGCTCCTTCAATCCATTAAATTGTTAACTTCAACCAAAAAAAAATTGGGGTAAGTTGAAGGTTTTTGAGTGTGCAGGTGTGATTCTCCCCCCCATCTTCCTACAGAGGATGTACCCTCAGCATGCCAGAGAGTGTGATTTTTATACTCTTGTGGATGTGACTCTGCTGTGTGTAGGAGCCAAGATACACCTTGATCATCTAAATTTTGTACATTTTCTGTGGTTTTGTGTATAATTGAGGGAAGGACCAAGAAACATTTTTACTGAGTGTGTCTAGGCAGCTGGTTTTCTCTCCTCATTCCTGAGAGTGAAGACAAAAACCTCAGCTGGAATGACTCCCCTTGTACTCAGCACTGGTGAGGCTGTTCCTCGAATCCTGGGCTCAGTTTTGGGCCCCCCACTCCAAGGACAAAGAAGGTGGTGAAGGGTCCAGAGCACAAGTCTTGTTTACCCACAAGGTGGTTTATCTTGTACTGCCATAATTTTGCTGGTGTACTTCTCATTGTCTTTAGTTTTAATCAGACTGCTTAGGGAATGAAGCACACGTGTGTGGTGTCCTGTATCCCAGCCAATGTTGCTCTTCATGTGTGCCAGAGCACTTGGGAGTTCCTGGGGGAGAAGCTGCTGCCTGCTGCTGGTCTTTCAACACATCTTGGTGATAAAACAAGCAGGACACCTCAGAGGAAGTGCAGGGACATCAGTAATGCTGTGTGTGGAGAGGGAGGGATCTGGGGAGGACACCCACTGCCATTGGAGGGTTTTCTCATCCCCAGTGGAGTGCAGTGAGAAAAGAACCTGCTGTGTTTTTAGTGTGGGGGGTGTTGCTTTTGGGAACCAGCAAATGCTTCCTATTTCCTCAGCAGCAAACGTGTTTGGCTGCAGAAGCCACAGCAGCAAACTGTGGCTGTTTCTGCTGTTATCAGAGTGGTGCCAGTTCCAGGATACAGGTCTAGAGTTCTCTTATTGCTGCAAGTTGTCTTAGCAGCTTTTTGGATTGAAGTGCTGCTGATTCAAGTGCTGCTTTGCTAACAGCAGCCTGTGGAAGGAGTTCATTCCACACAGTAGCTGGTCTGCTGGTAGTAGGAGACTAGGAAATGGAAGACTGGAAGTTGTGCCATGGAGGTGTTGATTGGATATTAGGATGAATTTCTTTCCTGGCAGAGTGGTGAGGCATTGGCCCAGGCTGCCCAGGGAGGTGCTGGAGTCACCAGCCCTGAACAGGTTCAAGAAACATGTGGACATGGCACCTGAGGACATGGTTTAGTGGTCATGGGAATGTTGGGTTGATGGTTGGACTTGATGACCTTAGAGGTCTTTTCCAACCTAACCAATCCTATGATCCTCTGAAAACTAGGTGACAAGGCAGCCCCTGGGCTTTCCCAGCAGTGCTTCAGGCAGTTTGGTGCCTGCACTTGTGACAGAGAGGCTTCCACAAGGTGGCAATCTCAGTACACAGCAGGCAGAGGATTAAGGATTAAGCTATCCTGTCTATGCAGCCAAAGCAAAAGCAGATGTCCCAAGTCATGAAATAAATTGGGGTTTTGTCTCATAGTGTGGGTAAGTGGTGTAAAACAAAAACGTGGGGTTTTTTTCTGTGGGTTTTTCCCCTGTTTATTTTCTTATCACTTTCACTGAAGATTTTGCCTTGAAAATTCAGGTAGGGACCATGTTACAGGCTGAACACTGGGATGGGACTGTGGCTGTAACATGTTCAGCTGTTTTAAACAGCTGGGGATTGAGGTTAACCTGAAACCACCTTTGGCTTTAGCTTTTCTAGCACCTTGTGTACATCTTGGGCATGTGTCCTGGGTGCTGCTGTGCAGAAGGTAACATCTGCCTGCTGCTTTGGGAAGGGGCTGAAAGGGGGGAAAGGGGAGCTCACAAATCCTCTGCCAGGGCTCAGATACACTTTGGCAGAGAGCAGGAGAACACGTGGTGAAGTGAAGGTTCACCAGTGAAACCTGTGGACTTAAACTGGAGGAAATCTGAGTTCTGCCCTCAGGGAGATGCAGAAGGATCACTGAGCTGGGCTCTGTGCATCTGAGGGGAGGAGGAACTGCAGGCAGGGCCTCGTTCTGGGAATCCTTGCAACTGATCCTGGAAATACTCTGCATTTCAGTGCTTTTATTGACTACCTGCTCTGTTCAATCAAAAAGCCTGTCTGATTTCTGCCAAGTGTTATGAATTTAATTTGCTTCACCATTTCTTAGCAATTCCCAAAGCATTTTAAATTAAACTGACAGCTGCCTGCACACACACACACTTTATTTATAATATCAGTGGCAGCATTTTTCTTCTGTTTTTTTCTTTTTTGTTGAGTTTGGGTCACTTATTTGTTAATCTTAGACATTAAAGTCTAGGATTCTGTGATCATGGGCTTCAGATTTGAATAGGAAAATTATGTCTGTAGGGGTTCAGAAAGCTAATTAATAGCAGGGGAGAAAACAGACCCTGTCTCCTGAGTGTTCAGGCGTCTGTGGTGTGCTCACATTAGACACTCACCTAGACAAAAGTACCAAGCTGTGTCATGGACACCTGCATGTGGAGGGTTTACAGTGGGACTTGGGATGATGAGTTAATACAATGGCCAGAGTGGAGCTGCATGAAAATGAGAACAGCCTGCAGGACCAGCAGAGGCTCTGCTGCAGTGCTGGGAGGTGCTGGGAGATAGGAACGAAGGAAATGAGAGACTCAAACCCCACCACCAGCTGTGTGGTTTTACAGAGAGGAACCATCAACGTTGTTATTCAATAATCCCTTGGATGATCTGCAGAATAAAACAGTTAATAGTTTGTATTATCTCTTTTCCTTTCAGGGGCATCACCGAAGAGGAAGTTGCCCTTAAAACAAACAAGCAGGTTTACTCCCTGCTGCTGCGGGCGACCGCTGAGCGGAGCGTGCCCCTGCTGGAGCGAGTGGAGGTGATCCTGAGCTTGCTGGAGCAGCTGACTGCAGACACCGAGGGTGCCGAGGGGGGAGTCCCCTGATGGAGGCTGCAGGCAGCACAAACAGAAGTGCCTTGCTGTGCGTGGGCTCGGGGCCCCCCCGGGGGTTGTGCTTAGTGGGGGGCACAGTATCGCTGACACGGGTGCGTGGCACGTGGGGGAGGGAGCAGGGATTCCATTCTCTCCTGCAGTGGCTCTGGGATGGTTCCGTTACCAGCATTTCTGTCTGAAGTGCCACTTTGGGGTTCTGGATAGAAACACAACCTTTGTATTTTTTATTTAACGTTGGAGAAATTCCCAACTTTTCTTTTCCAGGTGCCGAGCTTTGCAGTGATACACACATTTTGCATTCAAATGTCATCTCCCCGTTGCTCTGGTTTGGTGTTGAGTGAGGTGTGCTTTGTAAGGAAGGCTGTGTTGGCACACTTCAGCCAGTCCCAGGAGCTGCAGCTGTGCAAAGGAATTCCTGGTACCCCAGCTCTGCCCTGCACAAGACGTGTGCCTTCCCAGCCTGGCCAGGAGATGGCAACTGTCAGCCAGGGCTGGGGCTTCGCTTGCCCCAGGCAGGGAGTGGGGGGGTTCAGCCGTGTCTGAACTGCTCAAGGATAGTATTATCTTTTTTCAGACTTGAAACTGTGAATAAAGGAGAGCATATTTTTAAATAAAAAATTTATTTATTAAGTATAAACCCCTGGCTTGGCCTGCTCTTATTTGTGTTGCTTCTGAGCCTCATCAGAGAAGCAAACTGCTCAAAAGGGATAAAATTGTTTGAAAGGCAGCAGGGGCTGGGAAAAAAAAATCTGTAAAATGAGGCCCAGCAAACAGGTGTAGTGTGTAGTCTTATCTCAGCCTGGAGGACTCTGGTTTTTGGTAAATCCATTATTATTTAAAAGTTTTCGAAGTATAACATCTGATGACTTGATGTTTTTCTACAAATTTCATTCTTCTTTAAGAGTATAAACCACCACTTACTCACAGGTATTGAGTTTTTATCTAGGTATGGACATGTCTGGATCTCTTCTTAATCTCTTCTTACAAGTTATGAATTAAGCTGCTTGGCAGGAGGACCTGATTCTTACTTCATGCTAGAGATAGAGGAGGATGTTTTTTTTTCTGCAGGGCGTATTTTCACCCAGAAACCCAAGTTTAGAGATTTCTGACAATTTAATGATGGTTTTACAAGTGCATCCTTAGGTGTGTCTTCACAGGATTCACCACAGACTCTGGTCAGTGGTGCCCAGCGACAGGACAAGAGCACAGACTGGAACCCAGGAGGTTCCACATACATGTAACAAGAAAATTCTTTGCTCTGAGGGTGCCCAAGCCCTGGAGCAGCTGCCCAGAGAGGCTGTGGAGTCTGGAGAGATTCCCAACCCTCCCGGGTGTGACCCTGGGCACCCTGCTGTGGGTAAGCTGCTGGAGCAGGAGGGTTGGATGAGATGATCCCCAGAGGTCCCTTCCACTCACACCATGCTGGGATTTGTTTTGCCACGGGTCAAGCAGAAAGACATGACCTGATGTCGCAGATGGAGGGTGTAATTTTGGAGGAGGAGCAGAGCAGTGCTGCAGGACAGCTCTGTGGGGTAAACACTCCCCAGCCCAACCCCAACAGTCAACAGCTCAACTCCCATCTCCCTAAAAACCTGAATGGGGCAAAGTCAACAACTGCTGTGTGACCACTCACCTGCCTTCTTCCCTGGGGCACCTCCCACGTCCTGCAGCCACAGGCAGTTCCCCCAGCAACTGGGGACCCTGGGGGCTGTTTGCAGGGATGGATTCCTCCTGCTGCTGCAATTACTGTCCTCCCGAGGTTCCATTTCATCTCAAGAAATTGAACTGTTTTAGAAAGCCAAACAGTTGTCTCCCTGTGCCCAGCCCCACTGGTGAATCCACAGACCCTCCCTGCAGTTCCTTCAGTTCATATTGACATAACTGGGGGCAGATCGACTCTTATTCTGGGTACAGATCATCTCACCTCATTGGAGATTCAGGTCATCTCCTCAGCTCAGCTAACAGAAACTGAGAGCAAATGAGGATTTCTCTGTGACTCTAAGAGCCTCAGCACTAGGCTAACAACAGGAATGACTTTCATGAGGATTATAATTGGGTTTACTATGATTTAAATCTTCTGTGAATTTCTTGGCATGGGCGAAGGTAGCATTAGTGCTAAACAGGATTATTTCCTCCTTTCACAGATCAACAATTAAAGCACAAACCACATCCAAACCAGACAACTCTAACACCACTATTAATGATAAGCCAGTTTATTTCTCTGTTAAGAGATCCTCCTTTATTACAGGAATAGAAACCAAACCCTCATTTTGTAGGACCCTGTGCTGCAGGGCTCTTCAGTGGCAGGCCCACAGAGCTCAGGTGCAGTGTAGGAATTGTCCTTTTCCCTTGAGAAGCTCCAATCATCCTGTAATCCCTCATGGTGAGTATGCTTTTCTTTACCAGAGAGAGAGAAGATGTGCACAGAAAACTGACTGTAGAGAGGAATTCAATCTTTACCCTGTGTGCTGGGAGAGACCCGAGGTGACGACACCTTCACTGCAGGGGGTGCTTGCAAGGAACGTCCAGATAAAATATTTACACTGCACACATGAGAAGAAGGGACATTGGTGGAAGCTTTAAAAGCTGCTGGACACGTTCCAGAGTCCTCAGCTACGAGCTTCTCCCACCAGGCCCTGACAAGGGCAGCGTTGCCCATTCCTGAGGAATACCTTCTTGCAGGCAGCAGAGTGGCAAGACCCGGCCCCTCCTGCAGCAGCACGTTCCCCTCCGGCGGGCCGGGGC
>NW_008621793.1:471-4100 GCF_000691845.1 Merops nubicus | reverse complement strand
GGATTTCAATTAATTTGGGATTTTACTCTCCTGGCCCTGGGGTTTGCTTTAATTCCTGTGAGGATAACTGAGAAATCCTTTGGGATTTTTCCTATAATCCCTTTGGGATTAATTTGAAATGCTTTGGGATCATTTCCAAGCGCTTTGGAACAGCTCATAATTAATTTGAGATGCTTTAAATACTTTGAGGTCCCTTCTAAATACTTCGGGGGGGGGAGGTGTGGGTTACAGTTGCTCTGGGATTTGTTTTAAACCCTTTGGGATTTGTCCTAATTAATTTCCTGGGGTCATTAATCCCTCAGGACCTTTCCCCTCCTCCCTCCGGGTGGGCGTGATTGTGAAATTCTGGAATTTTTGTGGCTTTCTGGTTTCCGGTGAAGTCCCCCTGAAGCTGAGCAGCTGCTGAGCTGGGAGGGGCCGTTTTGGTGGACACCGAGTGGCCCCGGAGGGACCTCTGAGTCTGAGGATTTTTTTGGACTTTTTTAGGTTTCAAAAAAAAAAATGCAGGTTTTTGTAGAATCAGAGGATCAGAGAGCGGGGCGGGGCCCAAGGGGACCTTGCAGACCATCTACCAACAGAGGAGACAACTCCCATTCTCCACCCCACCCAAAGAATTTACAAAAATCCCACAAACCCACAGCAGAAAACTTTGTCAAAAGGGTTTTACTGGTTAACCCAACAGCAGGCAGCGTAATACTGGGAGGAGTCAACGGGGACGGTGCATTCCTGGGGGAAAACAGCTGGGATTTGGGTCCACTGATCTCAACCTTATGTTTATTGTGGCTTGAGGTGTTTACCTCGCTCTCCTTCACGCCACTCCACTGTGGATGGATCCTCTCAGCTTTGGGCTCAACCTGAAGTGGATCAGGTCTTTAAAATACCCATTTTTTCTCACCGATTTGAGGCCAGATCAAGCGTTTGTCCTTTTTTTTTTGCAGGTCTTTGAGGCCGCGCGACCTTCTGCCGTTGACGTCCCTCAGAGCTCAGGGCTGGTTTTCCTTCTGCAGAAGCTCCACCCAAGATGATGGTTGGTGTCTCTAGAGGCTTGAGAACCTTCTCAGGAGTATTTACAAGGCGGGTGTGAACCGGTGGGCGTGTGGAAGCCGTGTCCATCTGTCCACCTCGTGGCTTCATCTACTGCAGCGGGTAGACGGGGGCCTCAGCTTCCATCCGCACGAGGTTGGGGGCACGGCTGGAAGAGATGGAATGTGGGTGGCCATCAGTGTCCCCCTTTGATGAGGAACCAAGAACATCAAGGTCCCCCTTTGAAGAGGATCCAAGAACACCAAGGTCCCCCTTTGAAGAGGATCCAAGAACATCAAGGTCCCTCTTCGATGAGGAACCAAGAACATCAAGGTCCCTCCTTGAAGAGGAACCAAGAACATCAGTGTCCCCCTTTGATGAGGAACCAAGAACATCAAGGTCCCCCTTTGAAGAGGAACCAAGAACATCAGTGTCCCCCTTTGATGAGGAACCAAGAACATCAAGGTCCCCCTTTGAAGAGGAACCAAGAACATCAGTGTCCCCCTTTGATGAGGACGTCTAGGATGAGGAAGCGAGGACATCAGGGTCCCCCTTTGAAGAGGATCCAAGAACATCAAGGTCCCCCTTTGAAGAGGATCCAAGAACATCAAGGTCCCTCTTCGATGAGGAACCAAGAACATCAAGGTCCCTCCTTGATGAGGAACCAAGAACATCAAGGTCCCTCTTTGATGAGGAACCAAGAAAATTAGAGCCCCCTTTTGAAGAGGAAGCAAGAGTCCTTCCTCACCCTCGTCATCTCACCCCAGAAAGTTGTGTCTTGCCCTTCCCAAAGGGTGAGTTTTGCTCGACACAACCATGTTTTCACGGGGCCAATCCTGTCCCTGTGCATGGGATGGTGCTCCACAAGTTTCCAAGCCTGGTTACTGTGGTTGGCTTCATCTTCCACATCATGAGTGTCACCCCAAAAAAAAACCCCTCACTGTTCCCTCCCCACTCACCTCCCTGTTGTCACAACATCCTCGTGGCCAGCAGCAGAGGGGACGCAGGGGTTTGGTGGCCACCTTGGGGTGTGGTTGGGTGTTAGATGATGGTGTGAAGGTGCCGTGCGGGGTGGTGGGGTGGGCCAGGGGAGGTGGTGGAGGGACGACAGGCCAGTGGGTGAGCAAGGGTGTGGCGTGAGGGCAAGCAAGCAGAAGGCAGAGGTTGGGTGGCCCTTGGAGGGATCTTCGTGGCCCTGTGTTGGTGAGGATGCTCTATGTGCAGTAAAATGGCTCTATTTTGTGCAAAAAGACTTGATATTGGGAAAAAAGGCTCTGTATTGGGCAAAATGTCGGCTTGATACTTGGCAAAATCCTTCTGGATCTTGCAGGGAGGACCCCATGTTCACTGAGGTGGTTCCATATTGGGCAAAACCACCCTAATATTCAGCAAGATGTTTCCATACTGGGTGAAATCAACCTCAAGTCAACAGCCACCCAATATCTGACTCTTTTGGCTCCTCATGGGGCAAACCCCAGCGACAGAGCGAAGCAGAAGATGTCCCATGAGGCACCAGAAAACCTTTCAGCTTGATCTTGATTCAGTTTTTAGGTCTCCAAAGAAAATGCACCTGATCAAAACCATCATGACTTTGGTTGATAGCCACGTCCTACACTGACTGGGTGTCTGCTCCTCGTCCACGTCTCTCTAAGGCTGGTCTGTGATGAGGCACCAGAATTATTCAGGTCATTAAATTAGGGAGAGTGAACAAACTAAACCTCATTCAATCCTGGGGCTGCGGGAGCATTTGGAGCGTGAGGTGTGACAACAAAGGAGAAGAGTCACTTACCAGAACAATTTCCTTGGGTTTGTGTGTCAGTCGCTGTGGATGAAACCAAAGAAGATGGACAAGTCCTTCCCGGACACCCCATAGCCCAACCCGTTGATGCCCCATGGAGGTTGTTCCCTACCCTCTTGCTTGCCCAGGCTTAAAGAAATAACACCCCGTGGTTCTGGGGGCGGGGCTTTCGGGGTCACTCACCATCCTGCAAAGTCCCTGGCTTTCCAGGCGTCGACCACCTCCGCGATGCTCCTCACGGTCCGGCCGTCGGGCAGCTTCAGGTCGTCGCGGGGGTCACCGTTGAAGTTGCCACAGGGAGCACAAAGCTGGTTGGCCAAGGCGGCCCCTACGGTGACCGTCACCTCCCCGCTGGGGCTGAAGAGCACCTCCATCCCCGAGGGGTGGGAGACGGTGACGTTCCCTGCCACCGCGCTCAAGGAGATGGCTTTGGCCACCACGGCTGGAAGGCGGGTGAAAAGACCGTTGACCTGCAGCGAAACGACAGGAATGGGTTAAAAAGAACCCCAGACAGCACCAAGGTTTTGTTGGGGTTGAGCATCTAAGGGCATCTAAAGGAAGAGGAGGTAAATCCCACCCAAATTCTGTGGCTTAATGACTCATCTTGGCTGGACGGCTGGGCCCAAAAGGTTGTGACTGGAGTTCAATCCAGTTGGTGGCCGGTCACAAGTGGTGTCCCCAAGGGCTCGGTGTTGAGGACACTTCTGTTTAATATCATTATCTGGATGAGGGGAGGAGGTTGGAGCCAGGTGGGGGTCGGGCTCTTCTCCCAAGGAACAAACGACAGGTCAAGAGGAAACAGCCTCAA
>NW_008621793.1:0-231 GCF_000691845.1 Merops nubicus | reverse complement strand
GATTCCATGATTCTATGGTTCTGCCTTCTTGGAAGGGTTGCCCATGACCTGCCCCAACTCACCCACACCTCCATGTTGGCATTGACGGTGATAAAAGCCTCGCGGAAGAAGACGAAGATGGCCACGGCAGCCGGGACGTTGTCATCCCGGCACTCGCTGACCTCCACCACCACCTTGAACCAGCTGGGGGACTGCTCGTTGCAGAGGGCGGCCACTTTGTAGGTGCCGCTG
>NW_008621792.1:246-1661 GCF_000691845.1 Merops nubicus | reverse complement strand
CCTCGGAGCAGCCAAGGGGGGAGAGTTTTAGTCTCCCATCACAGAGGGAAGAGCAGCCCTATGCCACCTGTGCTTTGGGCTCCTCCATCCTAGGCAGGGATCACCCACCTGAGTGTTTCAGAGGATGCTTGAAGGTGACCTCACCACACACCCATCGCCACCAGGGCTGGCTGTGCACAGCACTGCGGACCAGTCGTTTCCTCCCAGGCTCTCCCCATCACACGTGCTCGCAGCACGGTGTGGCAGGGACCTCTCCTTCTCTGTGTGTCCCGGTGACATCCCTGGGGTGGCACATCCCTGTCTCACGGTCCAAGCAGAGGGAAGCCATGGGAATCTTCACTGGATTCAGGTCCAAACTTGCAACAGGCCATGGAAGCCCACAGGTGGGGCTGGGAAGGGACGTCAGGGTCCCAGCACCCGTCCCGAGTGGTGGTGGCAGCCAGCAGAGCCGTGCAGCCGTGCCCAGCGCTGGGGTGAGATGGGCTCAGGTGGCTCCACTCACCCAGCAGCTCCTGGGGGCAGCTGCACGTTTCCCCTTCTCCGTGCCTGGGCTGGCCTGGATGTCCTTAACTGCCCAGGGGTCGGTGTCCCCGAGCCCAGGGCCACGTGTCAGAGGGACCCGGGGCAGGAGCCTGACACGGACACGAGTCATTCAGGATCAACGCTGGGGGCCAGGAAATTGCCATGGACACGAACCTAAATACACCGCACGTCCCCCCAGGTAATCACGGGCTGGGCCAGATTCTGGCTGACAGCTTAAATGCCTTAATTCCTCGGCCCCTGTGGTTCGAGGGGGTCCCGTGTGCCCTGAGCTTCTCCCAAACGGTCTCGGGGCTGGAGATCTGTCTGTAATTGGAGGCATGTTGCATTCCCCTGAAAGTAGCCAGGTCCCACTGGAGGGGGGCTGCGGGAAGGCAGCAATTTCCCTTATGGAATTATTTACCTGATTAGAGAGTTTATTTTATCAAAATTGCTTCAGAATGGGGCTGCTCGGTGTGTCCAGTGCAGGGAGCTCCCTGGTGGGGCTGGAGGCCTGGAGACAGGTAATTTGTGTGGTTAATGGGACTAATCCACCAGGCAATTGCACCAATAGATTTCACGGCTGCAAAGTGCTCTGTTCCCATTAATTAAAAATCTGTTAAGAAGATTAGTACATAAAGGTATCAAAAGAAACCCAAGAGTTTCTTTCCCTGCTGGTCCCCAAAGGCGAGTGTGGGAGTGCTGGATTGCTCACATTAGCACAAAAATTATTCTTTTAAAGGTAAGGGCTCCACAGCATCCAAAGTAACTGCTGACAGTTTTCTCCAAATTCCCTACCAAGAGGTCCTTTATGTTTAATTATAGTTTGTTTAAATTAGCCCTGATTGTTCACGTGGAGTGTTAGCTTAAATACATTTTGAACGTGTGGTTCCCCT
>NW_008621792.1:0-215 GCF_000691845.1 Merops nubicus | reverse complement strand
GTGCAGGGTGGGGAGGGCAGCCTTCAGCCAAGCCCTGAGCTCTGGCAGGTGCCCCCGACGTGGGGCTGATGCTCGGGGCTGCCCAGGAGGAGATAAAAGTCCAGGAGGGTCCGAACTCAGCGTCCCCTGGTTGAGATGTCTGTGCCAGAGCCGGAGCCGGGGGTGGTGTGATACCCACCACGGGCAGGGGCTTGGCCGCCTGACCCAGCTCTGCA
>NW_008621791.1:0-5922 GCF_000691845.1 Merops nubicus | reverse complement strand
CTACTGCAGGTCAGCTGTGCGCGGGGCCTGGCAGCGCTCCGCTGATGCTGGCCTAGCGGTAGCCAGGGAGAGCTCTGGCTACCCCAGCCTCAGGAGGTCTTGCTGCCCCTGTTCTTAGGCGGTTCTGCGTCTCGGCTGCTTGGGGCAGAGTGAGGAGGGGTGGAGGGAACGGGCTGTGTCTCAGCCCTTGGCCTCCTGAGGGCCCAGGGGCACTTTGCTGTTCACTTTGAAGAGGAAAGACTCCAGCATTTGTGCCTCTCCGATTCCCATGAAACAAACTGGTGCTGTGGGAGCACTCTGCTGTCTCTGCTGGAATACAGGAGAAGGACGTACGCTGTGAAAACACCAGATATTGAGGTGGTGGTTGTTATGGTAGATGGGAGAGAGCCTGCATTATTAACACCTTCTAAAGAAAAAACTTTAATTGAATTGATACCTGAATTCAAATTCAAAGGTGGCAGGACTGTGCTGTCCTGACCACTGGTGTTCACTCAGAGTGATTTTCCACATCACGTCTGAAATGCTGGTATTCACTCTGAGCTGAACCCTTTCTTCCAGACAGTGCTTTGAGCTAATATTCTTTAAAAATCACATTAATGGATATTCAATATCTAATCAATCTCATGCTTTAAAAAATCATTCTTCTGTCCCAGAAGACTTTTTTTATTATAACTTCATGCTACTGAATTTTCTTTCTTAATAAATAGTAAATTTAGCACCTTAATTGGAAGGTGAAGGAGTAATGTAATTACTTTTGTCAGACCACACTCTTAAAATGACAATATCACATAGGAACTTGATTCTCCACCTGAAACAGTATCTGTCTTGCAAGTATTTTAAGGATGTTTTGGTATAGGAAATATTTGGGATGTTTTTAACTTAAATCCACTTTTAGGTAGCCTGATGTTCAGAGCTGCTGTGTAGGTGTAGCTCCCAGGACCTCAGAAAAGCTCATCTTTGCAGAAGATGAGGGAACAGACTTAAATGTGCAAGTAAGCTCAGTGCTAGTTGCTTCCACTGAACTACTGCTTTTTGATTAATGTGCCATGGGGAGGGGGGACAAGTTTTTGAGGACAGTGAGTGTGCGGTCACTGGAGGAAAGGGCAGGGCGGAGCGTTCAGGATGGCCACGATGTAGATAACTTTCTGCTTTTTACATTAGCGTTTATAATCTCGTCATTTTACTTCAAAATCTGTACTTTTGGATCTCAGAAGCCTCCCTGTTGATGTATCCACGTGCATTTCCCATTTCCAGACTATTTCTGCCATCTTCACAGCAGATCCAAAACAAGGTCAGAGAATTAACCTTCCTTGTTCACAGGCAAGCCAAGGCCAGGATGTCCTGTTGTTTCTCAGTCTTAGAAAAGATGAGAACAGATCAAGGGAAGGAGAAGACAAAAGAAACTTTATGCTGTTCCTCTGTATTGCTTGCAGAGCTTTTAGTTGTTCTCTGTCCCCTTTCTTTTGCCTCAACCCCCATACTTCATTTCTGTAGCTACTTCTGTGCTTCCAGCATTAGGGCAGCTGGTGGTGCCAGAGAAAGAAGACACCTCTTAACTAAGAACAGGCTCACAAACAGCCCATGAGGAAGGGCTCGTGTGCTTCGCTGTACTGAAAGGAGGAGGGAGGAGTGGCAGAACCTAGAAACATCCTACAATGTGGAAAGAACAGAAACTAGGAAGGGACATTGAGTGAAATCCACGATGTTGAACTTTCATACCCCTGTTTTCTGTCAGGAAAGCCAAGCAGAGTGGTCTTCTGTGGTAGGGCATACACATCTGAATCATCTCCAACCTTCTCCTGTCCCAGCAGTTGAATGTTTTGTGTTAGCTGCAAACCAGGTTATTTTTGCCTTACAGAAAGCAACCAAAAGTCATGAGATGGATGGGTCAGGAAGGATCTCCATCTGTACAGCTCATGGAAGTGAACTTGCAGTAGCAGCCACGCAACAGGGTGGGCTTTTTTTTTGTCTTGGTTTTAAAAGTAATTTGATTTGATGGCTTTCTGTAGAATATTGTAATAATTCTGCTGTAAATACAATAAAAATCACAGTTTGCTGAGGTGACCTTTGTTTTGTTGATGGAAAACTTGCATGCAGTACAAGTGATGTTTCAGTGAATGGGCCAATGTAGAATTTTTAAAATAAGTGAGGGTAGTAAGTACTTCACATTGTGCAGCATGTGGCTCCTTGATGGGAACTGGGCTGCTCCCATGGGCAGGGGTGTAGATTCAAACCTGAATGGATGCTGTTTTCAGTGACTGCCCTGGCAGTGGGAACTCAGCTTGGGGTCTTAGGAGCTCCACTTTCCACCCCCTGGTCCATGGGTCCCCCCTCGTGACAGCCACCCTTCCCTCTCGGGTACAGGTGAAGGAAGGAGGTGCTGCTGCTTGGCAGCAGAGCCCCCTGAGCAATGGTCCAGGTGTGACAGGCTGGATCATGAAGCAGAAGAGAGGGTGCGGGGCTGTGGTGCCTCCGATGGCTCTCAACTGCCCAACCCTGTGAAGCACAGGAGAGTGGTCATGAATAGCTCAGGGATGGCCTCAGGTGTACAAGCCCAGCTGCTGTGCTTAAACATGACAACACAGACATGTTGTTCTTGTCTTTACAAGAGAATTAAAAGGAAGTGTCTCATCTTCCTGGAGTCAAGTGGAAACCACTGGCAGTGGAGCAGCAGCTCAGCATCTGCTGGGGTCACGTACCAGGGATGAGACACAAAGAGCCCCCAGAACGACACGCTGTGTCTGCCTGTGGTCACAGGGAAGCTGGTCCTGGCTGCCCTGAGGAACACCCATCAGGCAAGCTTGGGGTAGAAAACGCACTTTAATTGGGCTGGTTACATTAAAAATTTTTTCCCCAATGTTTAAAAACCAGAAAAGTACAAAAATATTTTTTTAAAAGATGAACAAATTACACTTAAAAGTGCTTCAGTTGAGTCCCTGTGCACGTCCCATCTTGCTGTGCTGCATCACAAAGCACATGCCCACCCAGGCTCTCTGTGACATACTTGCATGTGC
This sequence comes from Merops nubicus, assembly GCF_000691845.1. Classification (NCBI taxonomy): domain Eukaryota; kingdom Metazoa; phylum Chordata; class Aves; order Coraciiformes; family Meropidae; genus Merops; species Merops nubicus. The sequence continues at coordinate 2,908 of NW_008621791.1, read as the reverse complement.
CAGGCCAAGGAGCTGGGCTCAGCAGCAGGGTTGAAGCACGTGGAGCACCAGAGCATCACCCAACCACCCAGCTGGAGGACACCACGTTCCAAATCAAGTCACGGGCCAGGGTGCCAGTGGGGGCTGTCGGGCAGCCACCAGCCTGGCCACGCTGCTCCTCCTGCTTGGGGCCAGCAGAGCTCGCAGAGGGGAGAGCCCAGAGTGGCGAGTAAACTTAGTCCCAGGGTTCCTTACAGGCCCTTTTGCCCTGGGGGCTGAAGCTGATCTCTGAAAAATCATGTGTTGGATAGGTGGCTGGTGGTTAAAAACAGGTTTTTACATAGCCTGGAGTAACACAAGAAGCCTGGACTGGTAGGACAGGAAGCCCCTGTCAGCCCAAAGACAAGTAAGCCTGGGAACTGGGGGGCACTAAGCCAAAGATCAGCTACAGCAGCAACCCCCCACGCTGGGGCCCTGCTGGGCACGCAGAAGAGCCGGGCCGAGCCCCGAGCTCCCGGGTCGCAGTGGCGGCTGATGGGCAAGGACGTTGTAGCATTAAGGCAGCAAAGATTCAGGCTAATTCTCTACAGGCTGCTGGGAATGCTGCTCAGTGCAGAACTGAGCTGCTGCTTTCCTTAAACCCCAACACTTCTTCTTTTTCTTCTGCCAACATACATTTGTTCACCTGGGGACAAGAAAGTCACAAGGAGGGTTATTTGAAAAGGTCATGTGGGGTAAAGCCTATGAAACTCTGTGTCCTTAAACAAGTCCTCTACCCCCCGCCAGGCAAACCCTGCTCTCCTGGGGAGGGCAGATGTTCATACCTTTCTCTCCCTTCTCTCCCTTGGGCCCCCTTTGCCCATGGCGTCCTGGTGGGCCCATCGGTCCAGGGTCACCTGAAGGAATGAGAACACAAAGTTTGTCCCTGAGCATGACTGGCCCACAAAGAGGGGGCAAGTTATGACAATGCTTGGGCTGAGACCCTGAAGGTGCCACCTCCACTGTGGCAACACTCTACCCTGAGCAGCCCTGTGCCAGCTAACTCTGAGGACATAGTGCTGCTTCCAGAGCACTACAGAGCTTTTCAGAAAGTATGGCAAGCCTTACCTTTGGGTCCGGGATAGCCTCTCTCCCCCTTCTCACCGGGTGGCCCCTGGATGGTACCATGTGCTGCAGAGGGAAAGGAAGGAGAGGAGGAATGAGTGGGACAAACCATTGCAGAGGGCTCTGTGCTCACTTAGAGAAGCAGGGAGCCACACGGGAGGGACCTTTCTCTAGGTTAGAAAGGATCAGACTGATTGTAAAGCAAATTTTATTATTTTGGTCCCAACAAAGTCCCAGGGGCATTCTGTGATCTCATTTCACCAGCACTGTGCTGCCACCCTCTCTGGGTGTCCTGGCTGTCACCAGGGCTGGAGCTGGCCCACGCTCGGGGAGGGGAATCTGTGAACAGAGCAAGCAGCTGTCTCACCTTGCTCTGTATGTGCCAGCCCAGGCCCATTAAAATGGGCCACAGGGGTTGCAAGCATAGTGGCCTTCAGAGTTTGGGATGAGCTTCCTACAAGTAGTGGGAAAACCCAATGTCCTTCCTAATGGTGAGACTGCACCTCCCCAGCAAGTGAGAAGGTGCTCCTCCAGCTCTGTATCTTTACTATTTTTGCAGCACACAAAGATGAAAATATCAGCTACAAGAGGTTGGAAAGATCTCATCTTCATGAGTCAGAAACATCAAGTCAATATGTTACTTACTTCTAAAGAAGTCCATGAGGTCTTCTGTGACATTGCCATAGGCTGCAAAGACCCTGCTGATGCCAGGGGGACCAGGAGGACCAGGGGGACCTGCAGGGCCCTGTGCAGTGTAAGACATCAGGTCCTGGAGAATACCTCGGCCTGAGGGATTGAAGATCTCATTTGAAAAGAGCTCTGGGACAACTGGCTGGATGCTGAGGCAGGAAGGTGTGGGACAGAGCTGGAGGGAGCAGGAAGGGTGAGGGAAGCGACGAGCGTGACACCAGGCCCCGGGGCTGTGGGGTTGGGGCAGGAAGGGTCAGGACAAGCAGGCATTCCACTCACTCTGGAGGTTCTCTGACACGCGGAGTGCCAGCTCGTTGTAATCCAGGGAGCCACTGAAGGAGCTGCTGTAGGATCTGCTCGAATCTGCTGAGCGCCTGTGTGATTCCTCCTCTGTCAGCAGCCCATCGAAAGACCCATCGCTGCCCATGGAGGCATCATAAAAGCCATCGCTGCCCACTGAGGCACTGTAAGATGACATGCTGCTCCTGGAGCTGCCGTATGAGCTGCCTGTGCCCAGCGATCCCCCATGGGACCCCTCAGCACCGAGGGATCCTCCAGGCAACCGCTCAGAAGTCCGTAACCCTTGGTATGATGAAGACACCGACCCAGCCACCAAACCACTATCTCCTTTGGGTCCTGGAGGTCCCCGTGGCCCAGGGGGTCCAGGTGGCCCTGAGATGTAGCTTCGAACTTCATCACCTGCAAGACACAAAAAGGAGGACCTGATGGACACTGGGGTACCTGGGCCCCTCAGGCTGGGCAGAGGGCCTGTGCCACCACCCAAACGAAGGCTGAGGTGTGAAATTCTGGCCTGCCACTCATCACAGTAACAGTAATGCCACGACCAGTGTCCCACAAGTAAGGAGATCCCCATGTTCTTGAAGGGCTGCCCTGAACGACTTGCCAGCCTGAGAGCTCAGAGCAGTGCCGCTTGTGCTGCCTCCAGCCCCTCCATCACCCCTTCCTCTGCAGGCGACTGTTTGCCAAAGCCGGTGTTCTCCCCGCGGCAAAGCTCTGCTGGGGACCCGCAGGGGACGTGCTGTTCTGTACAGACAATCGTCACCGCCCGGCGCCGCCCCTTCTGGCTCGCTACAGGGGCCTCTGGCTGGCAGCTGGGCGGAGGAGCCCAGCCCCC
>NW_008621790.1:1151-5998 GCF_000691845.1 Merops nubicus | reverse complement strand
CAGCAGGTTTCAAACCATTACAGCAGGCAAAACCATGAGCATTGTTTCATGAATATTTCCTTATTAAAAGTTGGGGGTTTTTTTAAATCTTGTAAGTGGTTCTGGCTATGCATTCTAATCAACAATGCACCAAAGTACTTCATGATGTCTTTTAATTTAGTCAGCAGTCACATTTCAATGTCTTTTGTATTAAGCGCAAGGACAAATTACTGTAGTTGCCATTGGAGCACATGATCATGCTGCACAAAATATTACTTAAAACAGGAGTTAGCTGCTGTACATCTTTAATTACCTTATAAGTGCAAGAACGTGTGATTTCTTCATCATCTGAAACATATTCATTATGCTATTAGTATTTGTGCTTCTGTCCTTACTTTGCCATTCCTCCACCAATTTTCTCTCCAGCAGCTTACAATATGAGTAATCTATTTTAAATGTGCTTTCAAATATAATTAATCTATGTAATACCAAATGGAAGAAAACCCAAGTAGAAGAAAATGTTTCAGGCAGGCCTTTCATGAGATTAAAAGAAACTTCCGTGTAGATGTGTAGCACACCTGCATTCTGCTCTATTATGCAGGCTAAAAAGCAATAATCACAACTTGCACCTTTGTTATTTATCTAGTCATCATCAGTATGGAGACCTATTCTAAATAGTGACTTTGTGCATCTATATAAGCAGTTAAACCTCCACAGTTAGTCTACCAGATTGTCATCTTTAGCTGCTTCTTTAGAGATCATCATTGTCTTTCTGGCACCATAGCACAAGAAAATATTTTATATTACAGTTATGGTAACAGAAAACACATTGATGCTTGCACAGGTACAGCTTTATTGCAGTTGTCATACCTCTGCATTGTAACGCTGCTCAAAAAGCCTAACTGCATCCTCACTACATCTCTGATACATTTGAGGAAAGCTGTCTGTTTCTGTTCAGTTTAAAATTGCTCACTACCTCCCCTGCTGTAAATTTGGGTGACTAGGCAAGGAAACAACACCTGCTTTTTCTGTCTTTCTTCCAGGGATAATACTGATTATCCTTCTGATGTGTCTAAATCTTCATGTAAGATGGAGTATATACAAGTGTAAGACTTGCCTTTTTTTTTTTTTTTTGCTTTTAATTAAGGGAGGTGGATTTGAAGAGGTCAGTCTATCAAAAAACAGCATGTTATGGGCACTTTGGGAGAGAATAGTTTACATGGGAAATACCCTAAAAAGTTTGTGTATTAAGCTTTTCAGAATGTTTCTTGTAATTGACAGGTGGTTTAATAAACAGGTAAAATTTCAAGCTGTACAAGAAAAGACTGTATCTACCTCTTTAAAATTACATTCTGTAGTTACTAGATTCAATGAAAATTATTTACATTTAATTTCTAACTTTCACAGTGTCCTCACACTTTAAATCCTTGCTGCTCTGTCTGACATACGGTTCAGCTTTGTCTTTGGTAATGTGTGAACAACGTAGGCCTTTGCCCCTGTTCATATATTAAGTGCACAGATGGTTGTGGAAGTTGAGGTCACTCCTGTTCTGCCAGGGACGCCCACTGCTGTTTACCCAGTAGACATTCTGCTGAAGTGGATGAAGTTGGTGAGGTAACTTCCAACAACTCCCTGTGAGGGGAAAGCACCAATAGCACAAAACGCCATCATTCTTTGGGCCAGGACTTCCACGACTACAGCTTTAGTTACGGTCCTTCTAGTCCAAGGAAATCAGCAAAAATACTAATTTTGGACCGCTGTTCACTGTAACCCTAAATAAACTTAGCTGTGAGGTAGTGTTATCTGTTTACCTTTAACTTTACAGTTTTGTAGGCATGTCTGTGAAAACTGGTGAACTCCTATGTTGTAATTATTTTACTCATTTGTAGTTACTCCTTTTCAAACTGAAATTTTCCATGTCTGCATGAAGTGGAATTGCCTGTATAAAGTTTCAATTAAGTTTCATTAGGCTGCTTCTGAAATGTAAAAAAAAACCCCAAAACTTGTAAAAAAGCACTCGGAGGACATTATGTTCTTTCGAATTCCAGGCTGAAAGAACAAAGTGGAGACAGAGAATGCAAAATCATTTAGTCTCTCTTCAAGGACTAGAGAAGATGAAAAGGCATACAGAAAGTAGCAATTCTGGCAAGCAAATTTGTCTTCACATCATAAACTAAGACAGAATGTTGGAATGTTGGAATTACTCTTACCTAATACCAGGGAGTTTTAATGGAAAATTAAACAACATGGCTAGCCTGTCCCAAATAAGGGAAAAATACAGGTTTCAGTGGTAAGTCTAATCAAATGCAAGTAGTTGAATATGATATTACTCTTGAGAAGGTTCTAAAAAGCTGCTTCTTTTCACATAAAGACTGGTAAATCCACTGCTGCTTTGATAGACCAGAGCTGAAGTAAGGTCACTGTAGAACTGTAGCTGTTCCCTACCTGGCCTGGCACAGTTAGCTCCATCTTACACAGGACTGCTGCAAGCACTCTTGTGACCTACAAAAAAGGCTTTTTTTTTTTTTTTTCTTCCATAAGAAAACCAAATTTGTTCCTTGAATAAAAGCTGTGATTCTTTTTCGGGCCTTTAGTTTTGTATTTAATCACAAATATTCCTTTTTATCACAGGACTCTGAACCACGTCTTTGCCTGAAAACAATCCAGTTTATTATGCATATGGCCATGAAGGCATAAAATATGCCATTAACTTTTATTAAAATTTGTTCAAATTAGTATTGTCTAGGAAACAGTAATGTAGCTTGCTAAAAATTTTGAAGTGACAGAATATATTCTGCTTTTAGTAATACAGGGGTACAGTGTTTAAATCGTAAGGGATTGCAGAGTTCCCTGTACAGTAACCTGACTAAAATGACCTTTTGAAAGAGATTCCAGTAAATGTGCATATAATCTCAATTTTACAGGTGCCTTGATTACAGCTAGTATTTTTACAGTTGTGCTACTTCACCATTACAAAGCTGAATAGTGCTTTGATAAGAAACTGTGATGCTTTGCTTGTCACAGTAGAAGACCATTTTGATAAGCAGAATGTTTCCTGTTAAATTTAACAAATTAATGTTTTGTTCAATGGAGGTGTATTTTAATCACTGCTCACTGAGAAGAAGAAAGCAGATCTTATGCCTTTCTAACTGTTAGATGTCTGGAGCCTACGGGACACAAGTTAGACCATGGTGTATTTCAGACAATAAGAACACGTTTCTGCAACGCTTCTTTCACCTTGCTCTCTTGCTTCCTATAAATGGACTTGACATCAAAGTTACAAACTTTTTCTTCAAGGAGTTGGATAATATCTGTCTCCAGATTACAAACCCTTCTTTCCTCTTGTTGTTGATCTGTATTTTAAAGCAGCCAGGAGCACCACTTGCAGAAGAAACCCCTAACCACAGACTGGAACAGTTATGGTATACATCCAACTTCTACAAGTCCAGTCTACAGATTTTAGCAAGTTTTCTAATAACTACTATATAATTTTATTTACATCAGGTGGCTAATCTGTCCTATGTAAATTATTTTCTCAAGCACAGCAAAAGACATGTGACTTATTTGAAACAAGCAAAAGCTACCTCTCCTAATCTGTAGTGTCTAATCCAAAATTAGAGAAAAAAATGTTGCTCCACAAACCTATACTTGCCAATTAGGGAAGAAAATGAAGAAACAGAAGTGCCAGCTTGGCTCTGGAAGTGCCTTTCCTATCCTTCTGGTCTCAGAAGAAATCAAGAGTCTCTGCATGCAAAATGAAGACATTAATAAAGGTCAAACCTGACCTGTTTGCTTTGTGTCAGGATTAGCTTTGTGACTTGTGCTTTCAGAATACATCACAAGAGCAGCTGCACTAAAAAATACAGATCTTGGAGATGTATTTAGTCTTCCAAGGTGCACTTCTGAAATAGATTTTCAGCTGTGCTAAACTTAATAAACCCTATCTAGAGCCATTCAGATATTATTATATATCCCATTTTCCTAGCTATATTTTGCTTAAATACTATAAGGAGAAATGCAAAGTAGAATGCTAATTCCTTACTATTTAATTAATTCCTGAGGAGCTGAAACCAATTACTGTAATGGAAATTGAAGTGCATATCTTTACTATATGCCAATAGACAGAAAGAACTTTTAATTTAATAATCCCCCAGTTTAATAGTTTAATAATTTAATTATGAAACCTTTAGTTTAATAATCCCCCAGCTCTGCTCTGCCTTGACCTTATGATACGGAAGGAAATCACTTCTTTACCACCTTCCCCACCCAAGATTTCTGACTAGAATGACTCTCGGCTCATTCTGGATGAGGCTGTAGAAGGAAGAGGACTGGGAGAGGGCTGTGGTGGGAAGGCTGGAGCAAAGCTTCTTCATCAGGAGCTGAAGCATCCTGCACCCATCCAGTGTGGCTGTCAGAACTGGATGCAAATTAGTAACAGATAGCACCACCTTATTTTCCTCTGCTTTTGAACAGGGATGATGCCAGCATATAATTTGGTAAGCCTTGGTGCCTTCAACGATTAAAAAAAATTCCATAGCTCAAACTGCATAAAAGAATATATCACTGGTCTGGGCCAAATACTGTTAAAAACTGGAGTATTTTACTACAGTTTTGTCTCAACAACAAATGAAAATGTCAGCCTTGCTAATGGGCTGGCCTTCTAGACAGCTACACACATTTCAAACTGCATCTGACTTAATGGTCTGCTTGACCTCTCCAATATTGTCTTGGATGTCTAAAAAGATGCATCAGTAAATATTACCTAGGCATTCTTTTAAACTTTTTGGCCAGGAAAGCTGCATCTACATCAAGGCTTTCATGGTATATCTGCAGAGTGCCAAATCCAGACTGGTTTTCTCAAACGTAAC
>NW_008621790.1:0-1120 GCF_000691845.1 Merops nubicus | reverse complement strand
CCTGCTTGTTATCCTACACTTTTTCTTCTGCTTCATTCACGTGCAAAAGATAGTTAATACTCCTGCAATCTCTCTTCTGACAAACTCCCACGGCAAGCTATGCCCTATTTAAGCAATTTCAAACCACCAGAGGAACTGTACAAATCTTTAGGCTGAGCTTTCGGTGCCAGACCTCACACTTGATGCTTACCTACATATGTTTTTTGGACTGAGATTTTTTATTATTTCTGCCAAGATCCTTTCTCAACACTCAGATCCCTCTTGTATAGGTAGTAAAACCTCAAAGTTTTAAATACAACCAGTTTTCTCTGATGGAATTTTATTTGCTAATTTCTGTACGTTAGAAATGTACACACTGATAGAGAAATAAGATTATCAGAGAGTGGGTTCAAGGACATTTCAGGCAGGTGTAAGCCTGTGCTGCCTCTGAAAGAAATAAATAGTTCTGCTGCCTTGTCATCCTCAGCCGTTTCTTCCAGCCGTTGGGGTGACTCTTCTGCGCTGTGGTACACATGAGGCTTGGCAATGAAACAGATCAGGGGACTGGCCATGGTAAAGCTGGGTAGTGAAAAAAAGAAGCCCCAGACCAAAACCAAACAAACGTAAGAAGTCATTTTAGCACAGGTCCCTCCATCTGTTACTGAAGGTACGGCAGAAACCTCAGTCTGCGTTTAAACTGAGGTACGAGTTGTGGTTGTGTCATATTCCACTTGCGACAGAGTCCTCCGTTTGAGCAGACAGCTGCACAGCCACCCGCAGCCTTAGGGAGCGTGAGGAAGCGATGGTTGGTGGCAGGGAACAGTCCGCAGTAGCAGAGAGACGCTGTTTTTTGCAGGAGGGTCCTGGCTAGCCATGTTTTTTTTTGACGTTTTTTTTTGCGGGGGGTTCCTGTTTAGCCATGTGTTTTCCCAAGCGAGAGGCTTTGAGGCAGCCCTGCCTCCAGTGACCTGCCCGGTCACGCAGCCCCGGCGGGCAGACAGGCCCCACCGCTGGCACGCCGCTGCAAAGAGCCAGAGCCAGGCTCATACCACTCGCCTGTCCCGCGGCAGGTCCCGACGGCTGGCGGTCTCCACTCGACTCGGGAGGCAACCGGGGCCGGCGCGGCCTCTCCCGGGGCGGG
>NW_008621789.1:431-668 GCF_000691845.1 Merops nubicus | reverse complement strand
AACTTTTTGGAAAGAGAAAATTCCATGTTTAAGCTTTGGTTATTAGACAGGGAGTCCCCTAATCACTCTCTGTACTTCCTGGAGTTGGTTTTGTGCTGGGTGAATTGTTTTATTGCTTCCAATAATTCTAATGGGAGGAAAGGGAAACCAGTCCTATCATTTTATAGAAAAATAGGTCAAATCTATTCTTGTGACTCACGTTTATTCCTACGACACCCAGCCCTGGGTATTGAGGGC
>NW_008621789.1:0-252 GCF_000691845.1 Merops nubicus | reverse complement strand
GGCTGCTTCTGTACCACGGCAAACCCTGGGAAGATCTGACAGAAATACTGAGCAAATGTCTGGGAAATACTCCCTGATATGCTCATATCAGGACACGTCACCTCAAACAAGTCTGCAGGCCGTGGTTCTAGCTTCACATCACCAGTGTGTGGAGGCAGCTCTGTCCAAGGAAGCTTTCAAGCTCAAAAGCCCCTTTGCTGGTTCCCCTCCTATCAAAAAGGAAAAAAAATCACAAATAGAATGAGTTGCATA
>NW_008621788.1:0-724 GCF_000691845.1 Merops nubicus | reverse complement strand
GGTCCCCCCCCACGACCCCCCATGCCCCACTGGGTCACCCCTCACCTTCCTCTTCTCCTTCTTCTCCTCCTTCTTGGTGAACACGGTGTGGACCCACCAGATCTTGGTGAACATGCTGCCGTAGGCCAGGCTGAACCCCAGGCCCAGGAGCCACAGCCGGGCCTGCAGAGGGTAGGGGGGTGGGAAGAGATGGTTGTACCTCCCTGTCCAGCTGTACCCACCTCAACCGCACCCCCCCAGGGAGTGTACCCCCTCCCACTGACCTCCTCTGGCCAACTCCTTTGGAATTCCACAGCTCTGCTCCCGACTCTTCCTCCCCTGGCTGTCACCATACCCTTGCTCTATCTCCAACTGTTCCTCCTCTGCTTGTCCCCATCCCCTGGCTGTATCTCCAACTGTTCCTCCTCTGCTTGTCCCCATCCCCTGGCTGTATCTCCAACTGTTCCTCCTCTGCTTGTCCCCATCCCCTGGCTGTATCTCCAACTGTTCCTCCTCTGCTTGTCCCCATCCCCTGGCTGTATCTCCAACTGTTCCTCCTCTGCTTGTCCCCAGCCCCTGTCTGTATCTCCAACTGTTCCTTCTCCAGCTGTCTCCATCTCCCAGCTGTATCTCCAGCTGTTCCTCCTACAGCTGTCCCCATCCTTTGGCTGTATCTCCAACAGTTTCTTCTCCAGCTGTCTCAGTCTTCCAGTTGTACCTCCAACTGTTCCTCCTCTGCTTGTCC
>NW_008621787.1:0-650 GCF_000691845.1 Merops nubicus | reverse complement strand
GAGCTGGGTCGGTTCTCAGCCCAGGCTGTGGCAGCTGCATGTGCCCAGGGGACGCAGCAGGGACATGGGGAGGGGGACACAGGGATGCTTGAGCACTTAGGTACCGGACAGGGGGCTGGCTCCGCTTTGGGCACGGACTGCAAAGGGCTTCTCTGAGGTATTAAACCAGATCTCTATATAAATATAATATATATTTGCTCCACTCCCGAGTCTGGTCTGTGCAGAGGGGGGGTCCCCAGCTCCCACAGCCCTCCTGCCTGCGCCCCTGGCAGCACCAGGGAGCTGGAAGCAACCAGGGGTGGGGGGTCCAGGGCTTGGCACAGGCTCGGGGGCACCGTGCAGGGGGCCGGTGCCCTGGTGATGCCCAGGGCTCGGTGCTGCCCCACCTTGTGAAGGTCCCGTGGGGCTGGGCCGCCCCCAGGCTGCTCTGGGGGTCCCGGGGAGGCTTTATTGGGGGCTGTTGGCCAAGGCCTTTGTCCTGTGGAGGCCCAGGTGGGCTCTTATCTCTGCTCTCCACCCTCCTCCGTGCCTGTTTGCACGGAGATGGGCTTTGCTGTTATCAGGGTTTGCTGTTATCAGCAGCCCCTCCCCACGCCCAGCACAGAACCAGCCCATGCCCCACGTCCCGTGGGCAGCAGGGACAGCCCCCA
>NW_008621786.1:38556-53130 GCF_000691845.1 Merops nubicus | reverse complement strand
GCCGCCGCGCATGCAGCACAGCCTCTCTCAAACCCGCCGCCGGCCGCTGCGGGGCTGGAACCTCCCGTGGGCCTCCCTGCGGAGACCCAGGGTAAGGAAGGAGCGATGGCATTTCTGCAGAGAATCTTACTACAGCAGACTCAGAACCGTTACCCTGGAAGTACAAGGTGTGGGAAGTCTTGGGTCTTGGATCAAGATGACATAAACCCTTTCCCATTTGCAGAAGTAGCTTCCTCTGTAATGATCACGGGCAAGCAAATTATTCAAACATTTCTTCATGTATTGTTTAGGAAGTTAGAATATTTAATATTAAAACAGCAAAGTGAAAAATTAACAGTTTTCAGTTAGATTTGTCTGCAAAAATGGGGAGGAGGAGGCGAAGGGTTTCAACAGTATTTTAGTCCCCCAGTGAACGTACAGACTGCAGAGCTCACGAACAGATGAATAAGTAGTGCTTTTCCACACTGGAATGCGATGGTTTGGGAATTACAATAGTATATGAATTTAACATCTCTAAGAATAATACATTTTCATTACTGAGTGGATGTAAAAAATCTGGATTTTTCAGAAAGGGCTGAGAACATGACATACCGTAAAAGAACAGGCTCAGAAGGGGGGTTGTAGAGCTACAGGCAGTTTCCTCTGGAGTCTCATCAGAGCTTGATCCTGACAATAGTGGTAAATATGGTACAATTAAATAGATGCCAGTTTGAACCCTGTTGAGGCTGATAAAGGTAAATAATTACTGTGATTTGGGTTGTTCATGGTCTTATCTGCAGCAGGCAACCCCCAGTCTCATGTGCCAAACATCTGTTTAAAGAGCCAGGTGCTCCAAGGGCTCCCAGTGCTCATTGCTGGGGATGAGCTGAGCACGTAAAGTAAAAGCTTTCCAAGGAAGCTCTCGCTGTGGCACCATAGAGCAAAGAGAGGAAGGCTCCAGATTCCACTCAGCTTTCCAGGGGACAAATCAGCAGAGGTAATTGGTCAGGCAAAATAATTATGAGTCCAGATGAGAAGAGTTAACAGCTTTTAAACACATTTTTTGTAACTCTTCTGCAATCTCTTATATTTGCATTGACTGACAGAAAATTGTTCAGTCATGATATCCTAGATGAGATTAGTAATCCAGTTCTGAATTTCTTTGAGCAAGGAGTTGCCATGTCATCTATGAAAAAAAAAAAAAAAAGGTAGCATTTATTCTTTTACAACGGATTTTTGCACATTTCTCATGTGCAAATTTTTGTTCCCCTCTTCAAACTAGTACCAGGAAATCATGATCGATAACATTGTCCAAATAGTCATGTGGAATGAAAATTTCGTCTCCACCATGTCTTGGGGAAAGCTGGTGAACCAGAGTCTCTTGGCTATGTGTATCAGTTCTGTTACAAGCCAGAGCACTCGCATGCATCTACTATTAATGCAGTTCTGTGGGTTAGGCAATAAAGTCAAGTAGTACCTCTGCATTGTGGGTTTGAGTCTCGTCTCTAGAAGTGTTTCTGTCATCGTGTGTATTTTGAAGGAATTCCATCTGAAATATTTCTTCTTGCAGCATTTATACTGTAAGTCAAAGTTTATTCCATGGTACTGTAAAACACATCGGTATATACAGATTTTTCAAATTGTATTTCTTATTTGTGTTGGAAGCGCAGTGCATGGGGCAGACTTGGAATCATTGGATTTAGGGAGTCTTCAATATTCAGACCCCTGAACAAACAGCTGCACTCTTCAGCAGATTATTATAATAATAAATACAGTTTTATGGAACATCTGTGCCCAAAGGCCTCTTCAAGAGCACATTTAAAATGTTAGCATATTGCAGTCTCTTCTGCTTCTCATCACTTTGCTTTAGCTGAATTGGGAAAGAACTGCCCACAAAAAAGTCCTGCCAAAGCATCACAAGAATCAGAATTTACGGGGAAAATGGTAAGGTAAGAGAATAAAGGATAAAATAGATATATGATTACAGAAAATTCTTGCTTTCCATATAAACAACAGTTTATGAATGTAAACTGCCCAAAAATATTGCTAATGTAGGCTTAAGGTTGTGATGTAATGCTCTTGCCTTGCTGAGAGTGAGAAGCTGGCTAGAGAGCAGTCAGGACAAGGGACTGACCTTTCCCTTCTGTTGGCATTTCTGAGGCTGCATCTGGAGTGTTGTAGCTAGTTTTGGGGTGTCTCTGTACAGCAGGGAGTCCAATGGAGAGCTGCTAAGGTAGTCAGGGGATGGAACATGCAACATATGAGGGGCTATGTTTGTTTAACCTGCAGAAGAGAAGGCTCAGGGGGATAGAAATGGTCATTCACTACCTAACGAGGGGGTCACAGAAAAATGGAGACAGATCCTTCTCAGAAGAGTCCAGTGAAAAGGCAAGAAGCTATAAACACAAGTTGCAACAAGAGAAATTTTAGTTGGACATAAGGAAATAATTTTTCACAGTGAGAGCAGTGCAGAAAGGAGCAAGCTGCCCAGAAAGGCTGTAGGATCACTGTGCTTGGAGATTTTTAAAACACAGCTGGACAAATCCTTGAGAAACACAATTCAGCTTTGAAGTTAGACTTGCTTTGAACAAGCGTTTGGACTAGATGATGATCCACAGTGGTCCCTTCTAACCTCAATTTTTCTTTTCTGTGGTTTAATTCAGTCAAAGTACAAACTGACCCCCGCAGCTGTACACACTCTGACATTCCCTGAAGTGGCAAGACTTCCCATAAACTGGGCAGTAAACAAAGTGTTAAAGATTACAGAGAAGTAAACAGCATTAAAAAATCACTATTGCAAACACTGTCTTGAATGCCTGCATTATCTGCACACAGTCCAGAGTTTTATGTAGCAAGCTGGGAGCTGTGTGAGCAGAGTATTGAGACTGAGATATTGCTATCTTGAAGGAGTACATATCAAGGTTAAGTCCACGGTGTCAGCAGAGGTGCACAGGGTTTTTTCACCGGGAGACTAGCAGCAGAGTAAGGCCACCTTAGACAATAGTTCCTTTTGGACTTAGCAAAGGGAAAGCTGGAAGGCAAGGTGAGACTGATGAGAGGATAACAGCCTGCAAGTCTAGTGATGGGAAAGGAGCAGGCTCGGCGTTTGAGCATATATAGTTCTCACTACCTGCAGCTGAGATTTGATTTAGTAAAGAGATTTTTTTTTCCTTAGCACTCATGCTAAATGTTGTGATACAGATTTAAGTTAACAGGGAACAGTTAAATGTTAAGAGTTCTAATCCTTTGCTGTCTGATGTCCAAGATTCAAATGTAGGAGTACACGATACTCTGTGAGAACTTGTGGCACACTAGTGAGCCTTAACTCTGTTTTAATGATGATTTAGGGTAGTGAATATAAAAGATAGATGTAGGCCAATACTTCAAACCTATCAGTCATGCCTGACTTTTTCTCATACTGCTATCTCTTCCACAGCTCCAAATGAAACGCTTTATAGTTTTATTATGCTTCAGATTGCACTTGTGCAGCCTTCTTTTATGCATTTAAGGATATAAGTATTTGGTTTTCTCTGAGATTTTGCTGCTGATAACTACCTACCAGTTAATTTGTTTGAATCTTGACTACAGAAAATATTCTATGTCAAGAGTAGTGTTGAATAGTGCAACCTATTAAAGTTTTTGGTTCCTACCAACATATTCTGACTTTTCATTACTCTTTTTGTGCTAAACTATATATGTTGGTAACATAATCACAGAACAAGCTCAACATCTAATCACCAGAATAAACTATGCCATCATACTCGAGACTGAGAATTGAAGAAGAATGCATATAACAAGAAGCAATTTTCTAGCAGTCAGTTTTAACTGACAGTAGGGGATTTTGCCTGCTTTCAAACATCATGTCCAACAGTGAAGTATAACTTCAAAATATTTTGAAATTGTCGTTGCTAAAGTAATGTATTTCTGATCAGCAGTGAAAAGTTTGCCTATAATTCATGATGCATATGCCCAAGCTAGTATCAAGCTAATCAGATATGACTTAAACTCAAAAGGAGCTCCAAACCCAGCCAAGGATTTGTTCCACTGCTAAATGTTTCCCTAAGCTGCCACAACACTATTGTTTGAAGTGCCTGTACCCTAAGCAATCTCATACATGCTTTGTGACATTAAGACCAGTTTACACAGTTCTGTCAGGAGAAATAAATACACTATGATAATGCATCTACATTGCCAACATTTTTAACTGGGTGGGTGATGTTGATTTTAATTGAAATATTCACAACTTTTGGAGTCTTTGGGATAAAAAAAAGGCAATTATAATTAAGGCTGTATGGGTCAGCCTCCATCACCTTACAAATCCCAACTCTACAGTATACCTTGTAATCTTACTGAAATAAATTCTGATCTGGTAGCCTTTGACACTGGCCTTGCACTAGGATAAATAGCTGCAGTGGCAGGGAGGTGACAAGTAACTCTCCCAGTATTTTTTGATGGACTGGAGTTATATAGGGCCATTAAATCAATTAGCTCAAGAGCCTTTAATTCACTGAAACATCCTTTAGAACATAGCTAGGTGAAACCATAGTTTAAAACTTTTATTGCTTGCTTAGCTACTTTATCCAGTAAATCCCTAATAACGTAATCACAATGTGATGTGCACTGGGAGGAGAAACACTGCCTTCATAAACACAGCAGAGAAAGAACTGTGGTATCTAAAACTATTCCTGCATGGAAGATTTGGGGGGGGTGGGGGGTAAAAAAAAACACAGCACGTTCCGTGTGGCAGCCTAGCTTTTAGGAAGCAATATTGTACCTTCCACTGCAGGATGCAGTATTTTCAAACATTCAGATAAAAGCGAGCAGGGTCTGAGGATCTGCTGTCTCACTAAATCAGCTACAGACATGTAGATAAGCTTTTGCTTAAAAATGAAGGCACGCCTGCTGCCTTGTTAAGTATAGCTTGTCTAAGCAGTGCATTAACTGACTAATGCACAGCAGAATGCCAAATGGAGTCTCATCAGAGAGGATTCCAATTTATAGAAGAGATGAGCCAGTGACTTGAGGTTGTCCTCATCAAAGATTGCTGATATTGTCATTAAATCTTATTTACTCATCTCTGATATTAAATTATAATCCAAACTATGTTGTTTTCTCTGTTTTTGTCAAGGAAATCGGCTTGAAGTTACTTACTAGTTTTAATCTTTGTTGAGAACAGCTTATAAACCTCTGATCATAAACCAGGAAGCAGTGGCTTTAGTAAAGGTTTCTGCTTCACCTGCGTAATTAATGCCCTATGTTGCAGTTAGACAAGGTACGTGTATGTTTGCACACTGTGTACACACAATAAAGAGTATGAATGAGAGTTGTCTAAAAGAAGAGTGCTGGAAAGGAGCAGAAATGTGAGACCCATCTCAGGCTTTATTTTTGGCCTTGTGTAATATTACCAGTCACCCAAATTTGTCAGTTCATAAATGGTCCCTGTAGCCACAGCTATTGAGAGCCCTGAATACCTCCTAATGGGTCACGACAGGCTGTCAGTTTTCCAGTAAGAAAACTTGATTAATCTCTTTCTACGTGGCACATAATGTTTGCATTAGCATGAGTTGTTAGGCAGGCTGTGTTGTTATTGCCCTCTTAAGGTATCACTCAATGATACATTTAGTGCATCTTACATGCAAACTTTTGCAGCTTGAGCTTCATCTTTCCTTGAAAAGGTCATGAGTTCATTTCCCAGTGAGAATGACTTTTCAACCCACTCACCTGAAATACAGTGTTGCCATTTTTAGCTGCACTGCCATATTCATTCCGTCAGAGAGAAAAACGTCTTGGAAAAGCACTTAGAAATAAAACAAAGAGCTGACCTTATCATATTCTGCTTTGTAGGGGTTTACCCGGTATCTGTGTAAATGGTCGCTCTAGCCACGGCTATTGAGAGCACAGAATACCTCCTAATGGGTCGCGACAGGCTGTCAGGTTTCCAGTAGGATGCTAATTGATTATACAGCTTTCAGACTCACAATATGTTCATCCAGAGCCCAGCATTCTACCTATTTGCGTTGAACACTTTTCAGCCACACCGTGCTGGTTTTATGGTTTCAGAGCCAGAAAACAGATGGAGGTGATTTCAGGATTTTTAAAAAGTATATATTATTTGAACCTAAATTATGTGTTTTTACAGTCAGCTGCTGTGAAACTAATTATAAGGAGTCTATGTGCATTCAGTTCTGCTTCTTTAAACATGCAAATAGCTCCCTTGTCATTATTATGGTTCAGTGAATAGGAACAGGGGTAAGGAGGGAGTTTAGCTATTGATTTTTGTGGGCAGGAACTTCACTACAGAGCTCTCACTTTTCTGACTTGGGTAGAAATTGTGTAAGACCATGACAGTAATTATTCTCATCTGTGCTACTTCAGCAATGTTTAAACCTGGGCTTCAGGTTCCTTAATTGCAGAAGGGGGATGGTGATCTTTGCCTCCTGCTGAGGAGGGGCTAGGGGTGAGTTTTGCATGCGTGCCAGTGGCTACTACTTAGGTGAACAAGGTGAGCAGGAGACTTAATGTGAAATGGCAAGACTGTTGCATCCTCTGACTAGCAATTTCTTAGTAGTCTGGTGCCAATGCTGTCCCTCACCATGTACAATCAAAAGATGCTGCAAATTAAATACAATCATCATAGCAGCCACAATTAACTCATTTCCATTTGCATGTTTTTCTGAGAATTTCTTCTGGCAATTTTGTTTTTCAGCAGCACCTAACTTTATCATTAATTCCATAAACCCAGTTTGGACTGGAGTACATGCAGAATTATTACTGGTCTCTAATAGGGGAGCAGGCAATGGGAACTGAAGCCTATCCCTGGCTGAGATCCCACACAGTGGGTCTGCTCCCTCAGCTGACCCCTCAGATTTTTCAAGTGTTGGGTTTTCAAGTGTGAATTTGTTGAAACCACAGTGGGAATTACTGACCCAGTAATACCTACTATTGGAAATTAATTGAGAAGCTTCAGCCATGCTAGAGAGAGAGAACCAGTACTACAAAATCTCCTAGTTTGCCTGTCTGGACAAAGTCTTTCATAGAAAAATGCATGATTTTTTAAATCTGTCTTGTGAACGATGTCTATGTAGTGTTGAGTGTCACATTTCTTATAGTACAAAAGGGTGCGGTGCCCATGTTTTCTCCAGAAGGTAAAGAGTCTTCCCTTACCCTTTGCACAGGGATGTGGAGAACAGTGCAGCCTGCCAGCCCTCCCTGGTGCAGGATTCCTCACTACCAGGGCTAGTGGCCACAGCACAGGGAAGCTGGCCAGTGTATCTGCTTGCAGGCCAAGGGCAGAGCAGGTTGTCCTAGAAATTAAGGATTTTTAACTGGCTTCGTGATGGCTAACTACCAAAGTATATGAGCACAGGATGAGTTCTGATTTAAAATATTACAGAAATACTATAGTATGTTCATACTTAAGGACTAGATTTCTTAGTGGCCATTTTTCCTGTGCCTCAAGCTAAAGGAAAGTGAAAGCCTTGTGATAAATACACAATACAGAACAATAGTTAAACCTGAATAAGAAGACCCTGTGGTCTTCCTTTGAATCTGTATTACTAAATGTTCTGAGCTTTTTTTCTTGCATCTGTTTATGTCAGCTCTGAGCTGTTGCCCGAATGAAGTCTGATGTGACATGACATAATGGAATGTTCATGTCACCTGGTAATGCACTCTGAAAGGGACCTGGATTTTTTGAATGTGTTATACTTGTAGATTATTAATTGTGATGCTTAGCTGCTGTATTGTTTTGCTGCTAGTCACAGCTGTTAACAAAAGCATCCAAGATTTGATGTCCAGTACACTTCAGCTGTAAATTTATGTATTCTGTAAAGACCATAATATTGTTATTTTAATCTGTAAGTCAGGTTTGTCATGGGCTATACATTAAAAATTACTCCTGTGTCCAATATAACTCCTAGCAGCCCAAATTTTGGTGGATAAGTGTTGATTTTGAAAAGACTCTTATGCCCTGAGCTCATCATACTCTTGACTGCCACAAAGCAGCCATGCTATGGAAGGTCAAGAGGGAAAAATATTTCTGTTAGTGAAACATTTATTGTCGGCAGGCATTGAAACTTAACTGGCTTTTCACTTCTACCACTCCCCAGAACCCAGATATCAGTTGTCTTTTTTAAAGCTGAAACAAGTGGGAGTGGTTGGACCAGCCCAGGCAGTTCTCTGCTACTTCATGAAACTCCTTGATCTTCTCTACAAGGAACTGTGAGGCTGGGGTCATGCCACAAGCACTTCTCATGCTGGCCAGTTTCAACCCAGCTCCACTAAGAAAGGTCTAAGCAGAGCACTAAACCCCGAGGAATTAGCTTTATTCTAAGGCTGGCAGTTGTACCTCAGCATTGGGCTAGCATTGGTACAGAGCCTCGAGACCAGAGCTGGCCTGAGGGCAGACAGCCTGCAGTGTACAGAGAGCTGGTCTGAACAGAGCAGCATTCAACAGCAAAATGAAAAAAATGTAATATCATGTGAACATGGGGCAGAAGAGTCTCAAAAAGGGCAGTACAGGAGCCACACAACACAGGAACCTCCAGTGGCAAAGCTCACAGGCAGAGGATGAAAACTCACCTTCCACTTGCAGGAGCAAGGCGAAAGAGGAGAGGCTTGAATGCCAAAAGCAGAGAAGGAGCCAGGGAACGCAGGTGAGCTCAGATTTTACAAGCTGCCCCTAAGCCTTGGCACACACCGTGCGGTCACCAGCGGCTGCCCAGCCACAGCAGTTGGTCGGTGATCATGTTGCTGTGTGTTGGGAGACGGGACCTGACACACTCTTGACACCGGAGACCTACAAGAGAGGAGGCTGGCAGGAGAGAGAGCAAATGGGCAAGTGCAGCGTGAGGATGTGTGTTTGCTGGTGTTCGATTTGCGTTGCCTGTCCTTAGAGAGTGTGACATGCGGGCGTTGGTGATAACACCTGCTCTCGGTTCCCTGTTTTGGACCATCATTGTCTGGACACTGAGGTCAGGTTGAAGAGCAGTGGGTGGCGGCTTCTTGACTGAGGTGTCGTTATATCTGAGAAAGGCAACTGGAAACATATCACTGTGTGATACCTGCACTGAGGGAGCAGTGCTCTCAGAGCCGAGTGAGTGGCTAGTGTTCCTTTTTGCCACCAGGTCTAGGTGAATATGCCTTTCAGTTGCCACCAGGACTTTTTTAAGATGCTTCTAAATTAATTTTGCATACTGTCTGTTCAGAAGATGAGATTACTCACGAAAACAGGCTGGTTCATGGTGAGTTGGTGTGAATCAAAAGTATTTTTGCTCACAGATATGAGCTGATCGAGTCGTTCAGGGACGTTACTGACGCTACTCCTTTTTCTGTACTGTCATTAAACAGCAATCCCACCTAGTCAGAACAGTGGCTTTACATACTTATTTTTTAAAGGGAAAAGAAAAAAATGTGTTCCAGCTGGTGTTTTTTTCAGATGAGTTAAGGAAATGCCCTGACTCCCCTTCAAAAGGTGATATTAGGAAACAAAAATTAGTGTAGTTTTCCCTTAATTTAACAAGTTGTGTATGGCCTTAGTTACTAGGGAAAATTTCCACTTAGTCTGATTGTTTCCTTCCCTAGAAAGACAAAGAAGGTGTTTCGCAGTTGCTGATGAATGTTGCCCTCATCACACTGAATAGAGCAGGACACCATTCATTTGAGCAGTGAAGCTAATCCTGTTATTCAGGACAAGGGCCCTTCATCACTGCAGCTGAAGGAAGATTCCCCAGGCCTTGATTCCTCTTCCACACATACTCAGAAAGCTGGGGCAGTAGCAGCAGCAGGTCTCCTTGGCAAGGGCCGGCACCAGACCCAAGCCAGGTGATGCTGCCTGTGCCCATAAGTGATTCAGGGAGAAGCAGTGGGCATGGAGCCACCTTCCTTTCTGCAGGTCTTATCAGTTCTTTTCCATTTAGGCACTGTCATGCCGGCTGAAGACAAAAGCAAGTATTTCTTCCTATGTAATTTCATTGTTTTTTCCAACTCAGATATAATTTCAGCAGCATTGAATGCAAAAAAAAGGAGCACCTTTGGGGTAGCCTGTTACTAGGAAGGAAGGAAACCCCCTGTTTCTAATGCAGAACAGATTGTAGGTGTTTTAAACTAGAAAAGAACCTAAGTTACCTCTTCATAACACATTGAAAAATAAAATCTGTGCATTTCCTGTAGCCTGCATTTGCAAAGGTTCTGATCATATGATGTGTTGGTGAGAAAACAGGTTGTGTCGTGACTGTGCACCTGGTTCTCGGATGCTCTGTGATTGTTTTGCCTTCTGATGCCAGCATTCCTTAACCTAGAAATCTTTCTCTGCCATCGAGATTTCAAAGCAGGACTTAGGACAAGTGGTAGATACACTGTTAACTATTTACACAGTAATCTCTCCTTGAATGTTTGAGTAAGAAACAGCAGGTCTGTTGTATGTATTATTGAAAAATTTTGAATGGGCACGTGCGGTGTTTGGCCAGAGAAGAGAATGAGAGGGAGAGCGTAAGTGCCAAAACCCAAATGTGCACATGCTGGCTTACGGTGCGAGGAGCCATGTAACTGACACCGCTCTGCTCTCTAGTCCTTATGGCCCAATCTTACTCCCTTTGAATTAAGTATAATTAACAAGAGCAGAGTTTGGCCTCTGAACTGCAGAAACCTGTGTGTGGAAGTCTTTTTTAAAATCTTCTCATATCTGTAGTTGTGGATAATTTTGGTATTTTAACACTGTGTATTTCTGTGCTCCATTACTGAAAGATGTTTCTGACCTTAGCCCTCTAATTGTGCAGTAATTAGCATCTAAATACCATGCAGAACTCCCTGCAAATCAACCAATTGGAATATTAATTCTTCATCTAAATATATCCTAAAAAATTGTAGAAGTGCGAATTCAGTCAGTAGGAAACTGTTTTTTCTGCATCTGGTATTTCTGTGCAGTGAGGTGGTTTGTGTTTTGAGTGTATCCACAGACAGAGGAAAATACCTCTGAAATAAAGAGTGGGAGATCTGATGCCTCCCCCTTGCCTCATGGGCTTCGGCCCAGGGCCTCAAATAGTGTTATTCTGTACATACACTTCAAGCAAGAAAATCAAAGTGTGCCTCAAGTCAGATCTTAGATTCTATTATTATTGACTGTAGCCATATGGCACATCACAACTCTTCTTTTTTTTTTTTTTTTTTTAATTTAGTAGAATAGTGTTAGCGATACATTTTATCTAGACAGCTTTGTGATGAGTTATAGTCGTGAGTACTAATCTCCCAGGATATATCCAAGTAGTGAATAATTAAAACTAGGACTCCTCGCCTCACAGACCGTGGCGTGTCCTTCCCACTACCTACCCAAGAGCTAGCAGAGCTCTCACCTGGCAGATGACCTGGCTCTTCATGTAGCCTGGATTCAAAGAATACCATGTCTACTTTGATTTAGTACTGCAAAGGCAAAATTTAATCGAATAATTTTATGAGCAGAGAATTTAAATTCTGCATTTTAGTTTTGATTCTTTAAAAAGACAGACTTTTCAACTGTTCAGACTAAAACTCTCAAAGACATTGGAAAGGCAAGGACGTTGAGTAAAAAAATTTGCCACAAAGGTGAGTTAGCCTCAGAACAGATAGTGCCTAAGGGAACTTGACTCACTGAATGCACAGTTAATTAAAAAATCTACACCTGAAAATTGAGCGGAAAAAAAACACAAATGTCAAATTGTAAATAAGAATATTCCTTCTTATTTTGGGAACATGCTGCTATTTTATCAGGAGACACACCTAATATTCATCACCACTTACATAATCGCACACACACACCTCCCAAAGCTCTGCAAACACATTGATCTGTAGGAACATTATGATAATCAGCAAGGTTTGGGAACTTGGGTCACTTTAATAATGTGATTGTATTTAATACATGCCAGCCTGAAAGTTTCATGTCATCAGTAGCAATACATGAAATACTATACGAATTAGGAAAAATCCAATAACAAACAGCAGGATGCTCCATGCACACATATCACTGTTGTGGTTATGAGCAAACACAAGCCTGTACATGATTAACCATGATTTATTCTCCCTATAAACTCAGCAGACGGATGCAGAAGGCATACTCTAATTGCATACACATTTCCTCCCAGAGCTTAGAACCAATAAAAATATGGTAATTTTGTATAACTTAACACACATTCTTTACCATTTTTAAATAAATAATAGGGAGTTTACATCCTTCCATTGTTTTGCTTTTTCAGTTTTCGAACTAAAATGTGTTTTGAATGCTGATATGTAGTAAATTAGAAACAATATTACCTACAGGGACACCAATATTGTACAGAAAGACGTTCTGGATTAAACATAGCAACATATAGGGGGTTTATTATATGCAGTCCCAGCTATTTTAACACATTCTGGTTTATCCAGTATTCAGAGTTTTGACTGAAATGGTTTTTTTACATCATAGTTTGCCATCTCTGGAAAGGATATTTTCAATTGCACAGTGTAGTTGAATACAGACAAAACAAATATCCAGGCCAGACAGCCTCCAGAGCTCAGAAAGTGGATACAAATTTTGACAATAATTAAAACTGTGGAAACATCAGTTGTCTCACTGTTATTTTAAACTAAACATTTCTATACAGATTCCAAAAGTGTAATAAGAGTATATCTAAATATATAGTTAATTGCATCAAAATAGCGCATCCATCTGTGAGCTTTGTTGTAAGCTTGCTGAGTGAGTTGAAAATCCAGAATGTGATCTGCAAACCAAGCAAGTTACTAAGTAGCCGTGGAAAACTTATCTAAAGAAGTTTGTTTGCTGAATTTTCCCTTTGCAGCCATAATGAAGCAATTTGAGGATGGTCTCAATAAATTCAACCTTTATAATGTAAGTCGTTATATAAACTTGACCCTCTTCCCTCTCCTTTCCCCTTTCCAATTTCCTTGAAGATTTTGTCTGCTTGGTAAGGTAAGCACCTCTTGAATATTCATTGCCTTGGGCCAGTGCAGATGAGAAACTTTCATCAGCCATCCATGTCTTTCTGCCGTGACAAAAATGATCTCTTCAGAAGGCATTAACGTGAGCCTTCCGGAGTCCACAAAGTTACTTTTTTTGTTTGTGTTTGTGAACTGGGAATGCAAACAAATAAAGTGGAATTTCGTTGCTGAATGCTTAGATCTTTAGCTGGAGAAAGCCAGTTTTTGTCTTTGGTTTTCCAGTCTGATTAATCCTTTTATGAAACTGAAAGCTACTAACCTCTATAGCTAGATCACATGGCAGCACTCTTTTGTCTGCCCCTCTAGTGCTGCAGTGCACCTTCAGGAAAGCCTGTTCTGCAGGCAGGGTTAAAGCAGGTTGCCTCCACAGATCACTGTAATGTTATATTTTAATTATGGTTTGCAGTGCACTTCAGACACTCCAGCAGGACTGGCTAATTAACAAGGTTGTTCAGCTTTCACATAGTATCAATCAACTAGTTGCTGAAAATGTCTTGATCTCATTTTCTGAGATTAAAGTATAAACGAAGGACACTTTGCTCCATTGTTACTAAACTAAGGCACTACCATCTGGTTTGCAAATGTGATATTAAAATCTCTGTAAATGTCTGAGGCCCCAACCCAACAAAGCAGTAAGCACATGCTTACCTTTGAATCTGTAAGCAGAACCATGTCTTCCAAGGGAATCACATGCTTAAGGTTGAATGTATGCTTGGGCATTTCCTTTTAATCGGGATTTCAGACTCATTTTGGAACACAATACCAACCTTTTCAAAAGAGACAACAGCCAGCTAACGTATTTGTAACATTATGGAAATCATAGCTTAAAAAGCTTAAATAAATTTAATACCCCTCATAGATTGTATCATATAAAGCTCAGTAACAGTGCCTGGTAAGATAATGTAACTTTAGTTCAAAAATCTTCCACAGTGTTTTATAGTTAGAGTCAAACTGTTTAAAAAGGTAATTGCAAGTTATGCATGGAAAAATCAGTTAAAGAAAATGGGTCTAATTAGAAATAATTTTTATCCAGAATATATGATAACCAAACATTTGCTTTGAATATCTATATGAAATGGTGAAACTGTGTTGAGGATTGTTATTATACTAACACACGAGTGATATTTTAAGTAGATTCAAACTGGGTTGGAGCTGAACTAAAAAACTTACCTCTTCCTTTTCCCTTCCCAATTTGCTACATTATTCGGAAATATCTTATTTGTGAAATTAAAAAACAGATTATTCCCCAAAATCTGGATTTGCCGCTAGCCCTAAGAGGCAGCACACTGGATCTGAGGATGCGTGATGATGTGAGAAACCAGTTTAATTCTCAACACTCGGTTGCTGTAATGGGGAGTTAATATGGATCTGCCCTTCTCATGGCACAGGGCTCCCTCCACAATGGGCCTTGCTGTGGCAAGTCAAAGCTTTGCCTGCTCTGCCCCAGCGCCGATCAGTCCCACGCTGGCCAGGAGAGCACTTGCCGAGGCAGTTGCTAGAGGACCAGCCTCCTGCAAGGGCCACTCTTTCTTCCCCCTGCACAGCACTGCGTGGTGGGCACAGGCGGTGCAGCCGGGTGGTGCTTGCTTCCTCTGCAGCGCCATCGCTCTGCTCTCAGGAAGGAGGATG
>NW_008621786.1:0-38525 GCF_000691845.1 Merops nubicus | reverse complement strand
AGGAATGCAAAACTGTGGATTTCAGCACTAGAAACTCACAGTCACTCCTCTGCAAAGAACAGGGGCAAGAGCTCTTCCCCACTAACGTACCACTTCAGTTCTTTTGTGATGGCATATGTGTATGCTTAAGTGGTGCTCAGGGACAGATTTTACTCATAAAATCATAAATGGATTTCATTAAACCTGTGTGGTCTTTAATATATCAGACATAGTTGAGCCCTGAGTTAAATTAAAAAAAAAAAAAAAAAAAAAGGAAGATAAAAAGTTATATTGGTTCATTCCTCTCCCTTAAAGATGAATCACAGGTATTTCTAGATTAACACTGAAAAATAATCAAAATTAGAGTAAGAGCTGCATAAAAACAAGGTGAAGTGGCCCTCCTGGGAAACAGGATATATGTATGTGGACATGGTTTCAAATCAGGGATACTTTTTTAAACCTAATTAAAAAAATATATAATCCTCCCTCCTTGGAGCCCTCAAGAAAACCTAAACCAAGAGTCCATGACCACAGAAAGCTGAGTATTCAGTGAGGCAGGATAGGATATTGTATTTAATAATTTCACTATTTTTGAAAATAAGAGTTTCAGCATCCTTTTACCTTCTAACACGCTTTTTTTCCTTTAAATTACGTTGATTGTTGATGTCTCGCAAACCTAAAGCAAAGGCCAAATGCATATGGTTTCCTTATTCTTTGCCCTTGTTCTTTGAACACATTTTTACAGGCATAGCCTATGTTTTCATGCTACATTGCACTTTAAAAAAAAAAAAAAAATTATTCCTCTATTTAATGCATTGTTTTGAAAGGAGAGCTTGTTTTTAATAAAAATTGCTATTTTATTAATATTCTGCACATAAATGTTAGAGCAAGTACTAGCATTCGTAATGTGCTGAATCACTAGTAACTATTTAGGTTAAAAAAACTTTCTGTTTTTCTACAGTGTGGTTATCTTGAAAACCCATGTAGCAGTAAAGCTTTGTGGATTAATGCCTTTGAATCAGCAAAGCTGCTTCAGATTAACAATTATTTTAGCTGGTGCCATATTTTTTTTATCCTATATAATAACAAACATGATTAGCACAGAAGTACTGTGCTTCCTGTAACCTGTTTGCAGCTGGGAGAATCTGCAGGATGAGTTCTACAGCCCAGCTCACGTGGAAGACTGAAGTGTAATTACAGCACAGGCAATCTCATCTCTAGTAATTACAGCTGTCACCATCGAGCCAGTTAACTTGGATAACTAACTGCTGAGCAAGAGTTGACAAAGATTTCTGGCTAAACCCAGATTGCTGTGTAAGTGGCTTTGTTGTGTTTTTGAGACTTTTTGATTGCCAAAACACTGGTGCTTGAAAAAGGTGATAACAAATATTGTGGATTATGGATTAGGAAAGCGAAAGCAAAATCTGATTTCACTCCATTCTCAGGATTGAAACTTGTAAACGGACCTTGGAAGGCAATGAAAATGCAAAACAAACACTTTAAAAAATGAGCTAGGTGTAAAAAGGGGCAGGGCTGCTTCTTGCTGTACAAATCAGGGATGTACTTGGTCCCCACAAGAATAATACAGTGCAGAGTAAGAGGTGTTGCCTGCCGGAGGGCATGTCTGCAGTGTCCAGTGAGAGGTGGTGCAGGGAGCCCCAAGCCCATATCAGGCCCATAGCCTTGAGTCTTTTACAGCAAATATCTTTCACAATTCAGCTGCAGTGCTGTGCCAGCATAGTTATGCAGGTTCCAGTTTGTGTGTTAGCCTTGCCTTACCCAACAGCATTGAAATGCAGGAGTGTGCCAGCTCAGCGAAGCAGCGGATCCAGGTTCTCTGAGTCCTGCTGCAGCCCTTGGAGAATGTATGTGCACGTCTGATGCTACACCAACGTGGAATCCTTCCAGCCTTGTTGTGCTGTGACTGAGAACAGAGTTTAGTCCAGTCCGTGGACAGACACTACCTCTCTCTTCTCTCTGTACATCGATTTCTTGGAGATTCTTTTAGGTACTCACAGAAGTACCCCACAGTCTAAATAATTACAGAGAAAGACAGTAAGTCAGAGTCCTGAAATGTGGGTCTTAGGCTTGGATGGAAAGCAAAACCTAGAAGACTTCTCAGTTCTGACCAGGAGAGGAAATACTCAGATGCCCCTTCAAAAGCAAATTAATATTTTACAGAAGTTTAGTAATTTCCTCCACAATACTGCAGTAAAATTGTTTCCTTTTTGTGCTATAACCCAAAGGCAGCTGAAAACTTTTGTTACATGCAGCTTGGCTAAGCCACTACTATGGATTCTGCTGCAGTACAAACCGCTGCCTTGCCACCTTCTTGGTTGTTGGCACACCAGATTTAGGAAAAGGCTGTGAAATTTTTTGTAACTAGGTTACGCTTCCTTCATAGGAGTCTGTAGTGAGTTCACTGGGACCACCTGAGGTATGAAGTACTCTTCTCTTCTGTGGGTTTAGACTAGATTTTTGATAATGGAGAGGACTTTCCTTTATGTCATGCATTTTTCCAAACCCAGGCTGGACTGTTGAAACATGATGTAACTAGGCTGCCTGGCAAGTCATGGCAATGTGAGCAACAAGATTTAGTACTTCCTGCTCTCAGATGACTCCACAGTACTCCTATGGCAGGCTAAAGGCTTTAGTGTTGCATTCCTGTGCCTCTGGCTTTTTAGGAAAAAATACAGGTTTTGAAGGGGGTTTCTGTTTTCAGAATTTTTCCTGCGTTCCAAGAGTACCACTTGACAGAAGGTTTTGAACAAAACAGTGATTTACTGTTTTTCTCAAGCAGTTTTGTCTAGATCTTACTTGACCTTAGCAACACTCCAAAATATGCAAAATGGCCATTATGCCAGTGTTAGCAATGAGAGTGGCAACTGTAAACTGTGAAGCTGTAAAGTTACAAAATAGTTCTCCATCAAGCTTAACATGTAGCAGGAAACTTCTTTCTAAAATGTCATCAGAAGAAATCAGAGGAAAATGGCAGATCTTACTAAAATTTTGCTTAACTGCATCCCAAACCATAGTGCTAGCAGGGCTAAAAGCACCATAGATAGGCAGTTGTAATTGATGCCTTAGAGAATTATTTTGGAACACACTGGCCACGGAGAAATTCACCTTTCCATGAACAAAGATATCCATTTATTCAGTATGCTGTAAGAGAGAATAAATCCACTCAACCAAAATCCACAGCATCTTTCATTCCTCACTAAAGCAATATATAGGTACCTTATGAGCAGTACTTTGCTTTTGTATTTATAGCCCCCATTGAAGAAAACAGTCTATTGGATGTACTCACCACGGGACCATATATACTCCAGCATCTGAGTGGGATATAAAATTATCCACCAGATGCAGTGACTGGCTATGCGCTACACGTTCATCTCTGTGTAATGTCAAAAATAAAGTAAAATATAAAAAACCCCAATAATTGTGAAGTCCTGTCCCATCAATAATACAGGGTATTGTAAAAGGGCCATAAATTGAGGGGACAGCTTGTTGGTTTGGGCTTTGGTTTTGTTTTGTTTCTTCGGTGAATGTGCCCAAGAAAAACCTTGCAGTGAATCAGTGTTGTGGTGGGAGCTCTTTTTAAGAAATGTTTTCTAGCTTTCGTCTGAGCAGCAAAACTAGCAGACAGGCTTAATGAGTGGGTGTTCTAACATCCATTCAAGTCTTGTTGGTTTTCTACATTTGCACATAGAAGATTTCTAATAAAAAGGACACCTTAAAGGTGTGTTCTTTGTCAGCTATAAACCGTCCAGTCTTTCCTTCCCCTGTTTGACCCTTTGTTGTATTGCTGCAGCATCAGTTAGTGGGTCTTGAAGTATTTGGGGACACTGACTAACCTTACCAGAGAAGGACTGCAGATGCTAAAGCATAGGAGCTAGTTCTGCTCCCGTGGAAGTCAGTGGTAAAACTCCCATTGACTTAAGCCGAAATTGAGGTGTGCTTCGCACAGCAGAATATCCTCTTCCAAACAGAAAAAAAAAAAACCAAACATATGCATGAACTTGGTCCCTTTCTCAAATGACTGTACACAGCACAGAGATAGATTGGGTCAAAAAATCACATGTGAGGGATGTGACAACACAGAGCTGAACCTCTGTTAACGTCATACTTTAACCACCACCTCTTAGAGATCCCCAGAACAGGTCAATTTCAACTGCC
Organism: Merops nubicus; assembly: GCF_000691845.1. Classification (NCBI taxonomy): domain Eukaryota; kingdom Metazoa; phylum Chordata; class Aves; order Coraciiformes; family Meropidae; genus Merops; species Merops nubicus. Next base: position 34,370 of record NW_008621786.1, on the reverse strand, counting down.
TTTATTCCTCTGCTTTAGGTTCCCTTTGTTAAACAGGCTAGCCCTGTTCAGCCATACGTTTTTCTCCTGCTTGAGTGGTTACGTAGGCACCTGCATCTTAGAATTTTCAGGTACCTTCACTGTTCTACATAATGTTAGTGGAGCACAGCTAGCATGTTAAACTGCTTCTGCAATGCCATGCTCCACTGTGCATGTTTTCTGGCTGTACAGCTTAGTATGCATGTTTTATTAATATTCAGAAATAGATCTGTAAAAACTTAACAAATTGGGGGGGGGAGGGGAAATGTGATCCAATATTTCTTTGTTCAGGTTTTCATTAAAGAAAAATTCTATGACTTTCCTTTCTCCCAAAATGTAGATCCGTAGCCTCTGTGAAAAAATATTGTCTTTGCCTCTTCTGCACAGCTCATTAGCACTTCCCTCCATACGCTTATTTCTGGTGCCATTTATTTCTTCTGATATCATAGTATGCAAATGTAATCCACAGCCTCGCTGTCTAAATAAGAGGCCTTCCTTAGCACTTCTTTTCTCAAGTTCTACAAAGTGCATTTCACAAGCACAGTTACTCTAAAACAATTGCATGAATTGGATGTTGGATTAAAAATATGTGTGAGAAGAAAATCCCCAAACAGTTAATTTTGAAGGTCACAGGCTAAAGTAGTTTAACTTCATTAAATGAGACCCTGTGTTCCAAAGGCTGGCCAGAAGAACCTTGGAACATCTTATGTGAGGAGAGGTGAAAATCTTTGCATGTCTAAGGGCAGATTTATGGCTAGACAAGCTCTAAGGAAGTCTGTGATGGTATTTTTTGTAATCCTAAACACAGCTGTTTTGTTAATTAGACTCTTTAATAAAACTGAATGGTGGGTGCTTTTCAAGTAGCCCAGTTCAACAACTGCTTCCTTACTTTGAAAGCTGAAGAAACAATGCTGCTTTTCCCAGTAGTGTACACATTTGGAAAAAAAATTGTTCAGCTTTATAAACTTAGCAGTATGTGTCAACATTAGAGCTGGATTTTTCTGCTCGTGTCTAGCCTGGAAAAAATATATTTAAATGTCAGTCTCAGCTGACGAAAAACATTTTGCTTGACCTGAGACAAAGAACTCGATTTTGTAACAGGGTTATTTACCTTTTTTCATCCCCAAAACCAAATGGGTCTATCAGTTTCAAAACGCAATGTCATTTTGGAACAAAAAGTCAAAATATTTCACCTAGAAAATGTCAATGAATAACATTTATACTGCTCTGATTTTACTTCTTGGGCCAAACTATTTTACAACATGACCTGACTTTCTGAGTAGCTTAATTCCCTCAAACTGCACATCTGTAAATTTTATGTACCCTGAAAACATTTTCAGCCTTCTCTAGTCTTCTTCTTTAGCCTTCAGATACTGCTAAGATTCACATTAACTTCAGTATCAGTCTAGAAAGGCACATCTAAGGTCTCATCCAGGGTGACCGCGGGGGTACGACTGAGGGCAGTTGTTAGACCAGCTTGTCTGCAGCCCGGCAAGATCAGGCACAGGTCAGGTTCTCCTGCGTTCAGAATGCATGTGCCAGCTTGCTCCCTGACTCGGATCCTCTTATCTTCAGCCCAAGTTTTGTTTTCACTCGTATCTACACATATTTATGCCCTTATCCTGGGAATTCTTGCTCATATCAGTGAATTTAACTGCCAGCAGATTCCCTTTGAAGACAAGGTAACTCTTTCCAATATGCCTAGAAGTTGGTGTAGACAGACCAGGCCTACAATCAATTCACAGACACTTGCGCAGTCAAATGTTGTATTTGTATATGTTAATCTTTTACAATGTTAAGGAAGCTGTGCTAGAAAAGCTCATTTTCCCTGAAGATTGTCAGCCTTAATAAGAACTAAGAAACTAGAACAAAGTCGTCATGAATTCTGATGTATTTGAACATACGGCCCTAGGACCTGTTATTACCATATCAGTCAGATAAAGGAGTGGGAGAGTGGTTGCAACAGCACAGAAGGAAAAATGTTAACACAGCAAAAGGACTCAATTTTAAAGAAATAGTCTGTGAATTTAGTTTCCAACTTTTAAGAAAGTCTTGTGGATAGTATAATGTTCTTACAATTCTTGTTTAAATAGTATTTTTGTCATCAGAGTTGAAGCATTCTTTTTCTGTTTAAAATGCAGATTTTTCTCTAAATCTAACTTTTAGAGTGAATGAAGGTGTTTGAAATACTGTATTTGCTGGTGGTTCATGGTAAGCTAGGAGGGAGGGTGAGTAAAATAATCTCAGGGAGAAGTGAGTTTAAGTCAGAGTCCGTTTCCAAGGCACATCTAAAAACATAATCAGTTCATTTAGTCTCTGTCCTCTATCTCCCATAAGTGTATCAGGACAGGCAAACATACAGTTCCCAGGTCTCCAAGCAGCAATCAGCTGATTCTGCCAGTTGCATGTGTGTGTGTGTGTGCGAGAGGGAAATGTGTGAAACCATTTAATTATATGTATCTGGAGCAAGAATTGGACCTGGGGTTGCTATGAGATTAATGCAGGGTTTGATCAGGTCTACCTGTAACTCAAGATAATCTAGAATTCCAGACCATCTTGGACACAGACAGTGTGACTTTTTGCTGTTAATTCATTGTAGGCATTATATTAATGATAGATTTTTTTTTTTAGGAAGCAGAAAAGGCTTTCTAAATGCATTTCATAATTTTATACAATTTGCTGTAAGCATGGATGCTTGGCAGCATGTTAGTGAGCCAGGATTAAGAGGTCTGGTTGAGTTTCATGAATGCAGATGGTGCAGAGCCAGGATGGATGGTAGTGTCTTGTGATGAACTACTACCACAATGTTCCAACGCATATTGCACCATATGGATTGTGATCATTTGAAAATTTCTTGGTTTATATGTCATTAAAACATTTCTAAAGCTTTATTTGAGTTTTATACCAATCTCTCTGCTAACTTTACTGCTGAGCAAATGTAGAAACATTTGGATAATTGTTTTTAATACTTGCATTAGCTTCCATCACCTTTTTTTTAAAAAAAAATAAGGGATTTTTCTTTGAAAGTGTTCCAGTATTGTGTCTTTTCTTCTGCAAATATCCACATAAATGAGTTTGCTCAAGACAGGTAGAATTTGTTAAGCTGAACAGCTAAGCACTTTTTTATGTTCATACTTAGTCCAATAGGATTCACAACAGGTTGAAACGTTGCTCTAGTAAAAAGACCTTTAGGCTACAAGCCTGTCTTCTTGCTTGGGACTCATTTTTGCAGTTAAATCTTAGCACAATGGCCATTGGTTAGGTGGAACCTTTTTTTTCCCTTTGGTGGCTGCTTTTGTAACATAGATTTGTGCCACCATAATGTTTGAAGGAAAAATTTCTCATTACCCCCATGAAAAAGGCAGGCAGAAACTTCTGTAGAACTCTGAATAAAAACAAACCTAATTTTCACTTAGTCAAAAGAAAGGGTGGGAAGCCTATGACTCCATGAAAATTTACTAACACCTCTTGAGACCTGAATATCCCAAAGACCTGCTGAAGACTCATCATGTGCAACTATAGGATTATTTGCTGAAATGCCTTGCCAAAAGATTTTGAATTATGAATGAAGCAAAGCAAGCTGCAAACTGTTCACCAACAGATCACAAACAGAATGAGGCTAAATTCGTGCACTATAAATTCACTATAATTTGTTTACTCAGCCTCAGCCAGTTTATAGGTTGTGCTGGAAATCTGCCAGCTCCTGGTACAGCTGAGGCTCAGTAATTTAAGAAGAGACCTTGTTACCACTTATGATAAGAGGTTCTCAGCACTTCTCATGATGGAAAGTCAAATGAAATGAAAGCAGACCTTTATATACTCCACGCTGAATTTCAGTCCTACTTGTGGGCAGTTAGGTCAAAACATCATCTCTGGATCAGTGCCACCAATACCGCCTGTAGGCCAAGCTGAAGGGGTAGCATCATATGTCAAACATTCGTGTCCAGGAAAGAATGATGATACCCACACAGTAGCAAGAGCCTGATAGCAAGGATTGGGCTGGGATGTTTCCTAGAAGATTATTATGGGGCCATATAACTCAAGAAAACTGTGACGACAGACTTGAGAGTTTCTCTTTCTGTTCTTGAATCATGCCTGGTTTCTGCATATGCTGGAGGACAGATTGCTGATAATACAGCAGAGGGCAGCAATGGAAAATGACCCTTTGAGATTCCACACTCAGTGTATTTTGAAAACAATAAATAGGCACAAGGTAAATAAAACATAACAAGACCAGAAACAGAACCAATCCTAAATAGATCTCCTAGGAGTAAATCTTACAAAAGCAGAACATCCAGCCAATGGTACAACTTAGCAAATGTCAATGTAAGTATCATCATTTTGTCCTTATTCTCAGCCTTAAGCAAATGCTCTGCTAAAATGAACGGAGCATTTAGTCAGTTTTTAGATGTCAGGAAAAGGGGTGCCACAAATCAAATTGCTTCTGGGGCACTTTGCAGCCCAGTGGTTCCATATCGTGCTATTGCATGAAAAATACCACATGGAAAAAACGCATTCATTTTCCATTATATAAACAAGAGAAATTAAGAAAGCATATTCATAGCAACAAGAAACAGAAATCCAGCATTTAACCTCCTTGGACAGTAATAATTTAAGAGGGTGTTAACGTAGATGACCAGCTGATGCAGCCTCTGTAGCTCTGGTGGTTTTAGCGGCTACTTGCTGAGGAACTACCTCAATGTTCTTGCTATGCCCTTAAAAATCCATTATTTTTAATGATACTACATTCTCTCATCAATTAAAAGAAATTAAGTTTATTCTAACAATCTGATAAAGTTTCAAAAAGAATCCTGTGTCTAAAACCCAGTTTTTTAGGGTTAAACAATTTTCTGTGAGTCAGCTGAGAGTAATCTCCTGCTACAATCAGAGCTCTGGATAATGGCTATATTTCAGACGTACATTATGTGCACTTTAAGCAGATAAGTGTTAGAAAACGAAGTTGAAATGGCCTTCTTGTGAACTGTGCTAATACAGAATGGGAAGGATGGTCTAACTGTGAAACTTGAACAAAGGGGAAAAAGAGATCATTGGAAAAACTTGATTCTGAGATGGTAAGTGTGTGTGAGGGACACAGGAAGACAGAATTATTACTGTGTCCCAGCACTTCGTGCCCTGCTGAAGCAAAGAGGGTAATTTGGATCCATTTTCATTTACCAATCGTGTCTTTTGAAGTGATGGACTTTGGCACAGATGTTTATGACTTGTTTAACAATTACTAAATGAGCCTTTCTTTTAAGAAAAAAATATCAAGCTGACTGTGAAACAAGCTCACCTTTTTGTCAGACATGACTGCTGCTTGATTGTATTAGATTAAATGATGTCTCGAGACTAGCATAGCCCTCAGAGAACTGTCATTTACAGTATTTAACATTTATTCAATGAACAAAGATTATGCTGATCTAGAAAACAGTACACAAAAAAAAAAAATCCTGGGTGATTATGAAGATAAACGTACCAGTATTTGATTTGGAGAGGTCTGATCTGTGTGCTCTGACATGCAGTGGAGATTTACACTTTCTCCCCAAATGTTCTTTTGGAGATATTTACTGGACCTGCAGCAGGCTTTGCTGAAACTGCATTCTGAAGGATACATATAATGTGATTTGAAATCAATACAGTAACTCCAATGTGTCATTTTAAAAATCATACTTTATGAATTTTAAACAAATTCTAAGTAAAACGCGCTCATGCTGCAAATATTGCATAAATTGTTCCCCAATTTTGCCTTGATTGGATGGCAACTTGTTAACATCAGTATTTCCCAACACATTTGTTTCATAAGCATATGAATGACAGAGGCAAATGATTCTTGTTAAATATATACATTGATATTTTTTACCTTCTGTTGCTACTTGAGGTAATCTTAAAATATACACCTCACCTTCAAATGTGACAGCTGTTTCGTTTTGTTTCGTTTTAAGAGCTTCAGCCCATATTAGATTAGTCAGTCTTTGGTGTTATGCAGAAGCTGTCTGTATTTCAGGCTGTTAAAAAGAGCATTTTGTTTTTAGCATATTAAAGTCAGTCATATTAAAAAATCAAGCACAGTATCATCTTTACAATATAAAACGTGTGAATCATTTATACATTTTCTGGTGTCAAACGATGTCTGACAATCATCATATGATAATGAAATGTATAATTAATAACAAAAATGCCAACATCTGTTAGCTTGCTCTTGCAGACTGATTCTAAGTGTACTACTTGGAACCTGTCATCATTAACTTAATTAATATTAAAATCCTTTAAATACAATTTGTTTTCATTAGTTGCTAATTTAGGTAGGTACCAGGCATACAGAGGAGGTTCTATTTTTTTCCTTTGTCAACAGCTAAATTTTAGAAATGCTTTTAAAACCGTTAAAGTAACGTACATCAGCTATTGGCTGATGAATCCAGTGAGATGAATGCTTTGTGTTCAGCTGTGATTGACTCAGCCTTTGCCTTAGCTAGGTTTGCTAGTTCAGGGGAGACCCCCTCTCTAGGGGGGAGATTCTGGTTTCCCTGGCTTCCTGCCTACTAACCTCATTAGTTGTTCTTTCTGCTTTCTTGCTGCCAAAGTAAAACTCATGCAGTTCATAGCTGCAATATGCAGGCCCTTGAGCTAATTTTTTGCAGTTATACCATGCATGTTTATAGCCCTGAGACACACTTCTGCTCGTTGAGGAGAAAAGTCCTGAGGTCAGGCTCCCCCGGAGGCCTGATCAGCAATAGATGCCTTCACTGAATAAAAAAAATGTATACATACATACATATCGTACGTATGTGTGTATATTTTGTACATTAACCCTTGCCAAGAGAAATGTTGCACGCTTGGAAAATTGTTTAGTGAACAGAGGCTGTTGTAGAGAAGAACTTCCCATTTCTTCTATCATGCCAGATGTCTGCAGGGAAGGTCTTACCTATGGGGCAAACAGTGAGAGACTGCAGAAAAGCAACCTATAAAGCAAGTCTACCTATCTTTTAACATGCAAATTAAAGTCATCCTCCAGTAGTCTGAAAACACCCTCGGGGTTGGCAGGGCCATCTGAAAGCTGCTCTGCTTCTCAATAATGGGGATGAAAACATCTGGCCATGGATGAAGATCTCCCAGAAACATCCCATTCTTCTGGTCACAGCTGAACTGGAAGGCATTTTGTCAGTTTTCTGGTTGGAGTCTGGTGGTAGTGTGTGTCCCTGTAGTCTTTCTCTGAAAAGTTATTGTCTGTTGAAAACAGCAGAACCAGCAGTTCAGCACATAAATACACTTTGGTTTGCTTTATGAAACTGTTATCTAAATATTTGTGATAAATTATAATTGTTTTTAAATAATTCCCACATTTTTGCTACAGTGGATGTTGCAAGTTTTCATAGGAACAATGCTTACAGCAGAGATTGATTATATTCTTCTTGTCATGCAGTTAAGGCTGTCCACAAAAACAAGCCCAGGTCTCCATTTGCTGCCTGGGAAGGACTTGAGCTGAAATAAGTGAGAAGCCACATTTTTTTTCCCCCATCCTTTTTCTCTTAATTAAATTCACTATCTGCCACTCTAAGCAGCTCTGCTTTAGCGAATGCAATAGAAAGCAACCATTGCTGGTTTGTAGAGTTACAATATACAATTCACAAAGCAGAATTAACAGATTGGAAAAATACACTAATTATAAAAATTTAAAAGAAAAAAAAAAAAGGAAAACTAACATTTATGCTGACCAGAGAGATAAGACAGCTTTCTTCATCTCACAGTGATGTTAAGGAAATTAAAATCATCACTGAGGTTTTGTACATAATTTAAGAAGAAGAGCAATGCCATATTTCAATATGATCTGCAATAGTTCAGTCTCTGATAGTATCTTCTTTTTTGTAGCCTTCTTCCATCCAGAGCAGAAAGAGGTTAACACCCTCTACTGTGGAACTTTTCAAGCTAACCTGGTTCACTTTGATTGGCATAAATTTGGGGGTGTCCCCCGTGTGTAGCTGAGCTGGCCAGTCTGAGGGAGCAGTAACCTCCAAGAGAGGGCAAGTAACAAGCAGCAGTATGGGCTGAGGGCACTCGTCTCCTCAGCCAGGACTGGGACCTATATGTCTGTAAAATTCTTTCCCCTGAAAGTATCAGTCCAAGTGCCTATGGCTGAAGTTAGGTGAAGTGAATTACTTCATTTGTCTTTATCACCCAAGTGAACAGTGATTAGTTTCTCCTAAGATCACTGAGAGCTACATGTACACAGCTGAGAGAAGACCCAAATAATTTGTAACAGCTTTTGTGAACGTTCAGACAAATAAACCCCACTTAAACCAAAAAAGAAATGGATGTAACAAGCAAGTTGCTCCTAGGCTTTGTTTTCACATGAACAGCTTCTTTGTTGCACAATCAGTGTGTGGCAGTAGGATGAAATAATATTTTCAGGCAGGCTGATGCTGTGTTATTAGCAGCAGGCCAGAGGTGTAGAGTTGGTCCCACTCCAGAATTTTTTCATACTGGATTGTAATTCAGTCCTGGATATAAAGACTGCCTGATTCAGTGATTAATGAAGGTATTTACTTTAATGAATTTTTAATGTGGATTTTTAATACAAAAATATGGAGAAGGATTTTTTTTTTTTTAATTCAGTTTGGTTTTTTTCCATTCCATTTTTAAAAAATCACAGTTCTGGGCACACATTCTCTACTGCCTCCAGCAGTTTGCTCCAGCCTCTCTGCAAGAAGTTACTGTTGACTCCAGGCTGTCAGCTGAACTGCTGTGGCAGTACCTCCCTCCTTCCTTTCAGCCAAAGCAAACCCTCTCTGTGCAAAAGGTGCAGACTTGAAATGGGGGTGACTGTCGAAGAAGCTCAGCTGGCTGACCGGAGCAAGCCGTTACCTCCTGAACCTGAAATGGAGTCATGTCCATGTCTAAGTGAACAAACCAGAGTCATACTGAGGATATGTGACTCTCCCTGTGCTGAACCCAGTTAGTCCCGTTCCCCTCAGTCTCCTCCCATCCATCACTTTATTCAAGCGGAGGCATCTTGGTATGCAGCATTTGATGTTGGGATTGCTACTGTTCCACACTCAATAAGTGTGCTTTTCAAAAAAAACCAGGGAAACTAAAATAAAATTTGTAAAATCTCCGGTATTGCTAAATATACGTTTGGCGTATTTTATATATTACCCTTTAAACAATTTAGCCAATAAAATGTGCTCATTTCTAATGGAGATGATCACTCTTTAGCTGACCACATACTTTATGCAGAGGAGAACAACAGTATTTACTGAATTGTGAAAAATGGATAAATATAGTATTCTACAGACAGATTGTGCTGGGAATGCACCCTGATACCACTGAAGTCAAAATCAAAATATACTGATTTTAATGGGAACAAGTTCTGACCTTTGAGAAACAGAAGTAAGAACAGAGCCAAATCCTTTAGGTATTCTTCAAAGAATAAGTACTATAAAACATAACACTTACTGTAAAAGACAAAAAGTAATAACATTCTTGCCACAACTGTATACTATTCTACAGCAAGCAGAATATTGCAAATACAGTATTTCCATTAGTCTATCTATCCACTTTATCTCACACATGCAAGAACTGTATATGCCTAATAATCTGTTCTTAGTATGAAAAAAACTGTGTATGGTCTGGCTTCCTTCTTGCAGAAAAGAATCTATCCATTGCACTTGTGCCATAATCACAAAACACAGAATCACAGACTGTTAGGGGTTGAAAGGGACCTCCAGAGATCATCGAGTCCAACCCCCTGCCAGAGCAGGACCATCTAGTCTAGGGCAGGTCACACAGGAGCAGATTCAGATGGGTCTTTAAAGTCTCCGAGGCAGGGGACTCCACAACCTCCCTGGGGAGCCTGTTCCAGTACTCTGTGACCCTTACAGTAAAGAAGTTCTTCCTCATGTTGAGGTGAAACTTCCTGCAATCATCATTACTTGTCTATCAAGTTACCATCATGAAAAATACAAGCAAAAGGATTTTTATTTCTACATTCTATATACAGCACTGTGTATCCTCTACCCTTTCCTTAGTCCAGTTAAGATTGTTGTATTAGATACATTGTTTAATCAGTGATTGAAAATAAATCACATTTTGCCTTTGTGCTGTTAATAGTTATAGTGCATCTTTGCAGAGAGTTTTAGCACTTGAGAAGCCAATTAATAGTGTCTGTGCAGAAAGTGAAGCATTGTGCTCTGAGGATGCATCTTTAGCAGTTTGAGGATGTGTTCTAAAATATCCATAAGGCCTGAAGGAGAAAGCCCATCACATGAGGGACTGTAGCCAGTATATCAGGTTTCATTTGTGGGTGTTTTGCAAGCCACCTCAAATCTCCAGATTTCAGTGCCTGGCAGTTTCAGAGTACTTCAGAGTACAATTGTTTTATCTTTCTCTTCTACCACCTTCTACTGTCCTAAGATGTGTTAAGCTTTCTGTATATTCTTATATAATAAAAAGAACCTTCAGTGTTCAGATGAATCAAACAAAAGCATGCATTTACTAAGATTTCTCTTGTTTGTTCAAAGTTTTGCTAAGGAGACAGACGATCAGGTGAGTAGGGCAAAGTGGATGGCTATGACATTAAAAAATCTGCATTGCCTATTTAATAAAAAAATTGAACAGTGTTTGTAAAATGGAAACAATTTGTAGCTCTATTGCTCTTCCCTGAACATACAGAGATTCCCAATTAGTGCTGTAGAATAAAACATACCGATAGACTAGAAGCTAAAATTAGTGATTTTGAGAATAACTTTGCCCTGCAGGTCCCTCCTGTAAGATTTTCAGATCTTGCTTCCCTGGAGGCAGGTTTGCAGCATTACTGTGGTTCTCTTGCTAGAAACTAGCAATATTAAAATAAAGGGACCCCTAAATGGTCCACTTCCACCCTTGGAATGCCCTATCACCCTATCAGCTTCTCTCCCTCCCAAAACAGATGTTATCTATATAATATCCCAAATATTCCTAATGCTGAATGTATTCAAATTGAAGACACCATTTTTCTAGTTTTTTTTAGGAATTATCTCTGCTTTAAAAGGAGACAGATCACATGCTTAAGTGGCAAAGGTTCAGCTGTTTTGAGAGATGATACTAAGTCCTATCGAGAGGTGGATGTGAACACAGTCAGGCAAAGAGTAAGTACATCAGTGAGATATGCTAGTGCCAGGCAAAGTTTCTCTCTGGTATCAGCAACTCGTGTTGTCTCCCAGTATCTGGATTCAAGGAATAAATCTTAATGCATCTGGTAACTGGAAGACACCCCCCCCCCATCAAATTTTGAAAACCACAAGCCAGTAATAGATGCATAGGTAGACGAGAGGTTGGACGTGCATTAGAATATGATTTCCTGGGTGTTTTGATGTTTCATAACAAAGGCAGCAAGTGTAGCAAACCACATCAAACTTGTGCAGTCAAACCAATTAAAAACATCAGCAAGTCATCTGCACACTGAAGTCCCTAAAGGTTAGTGAGGTGAATAATTTCCTCCTGGGTTTTGAGGACCGCCACAAGTTGGAGGTCACTGGTCAGTCTTCATAAACAGGACGCATACTAAGAATATTTCCTGTACGTCTGAGCTGGTGTAGCCACGTGGAGCGGAAAGCAGAGGCAGGAACAGTGAGTAGAGAGTGCCAGTGTTCATCCCTGTGGATTTATTTATTGCTTTGCCAGGCCAATGCACGCCCTTCGCATGAAAGCGCTATTAACCGAGGGAGGTATTCATCATCTCCTTTGTTTGACATAAGAAATGAATCTGGTCTAAAGACTGCTTCAAGGAAATTATTTTTGAGGATTAAGTAAAAAATCATCTTGTTTGGTTTTCATCAAGGCTGCAGTTATGGGCACAGATAGCTAAGCAGAACCCCATTAATTGGGCGGTTACTGACAGCACCTTTTATTCCCTTCGCTTCAAAGCTGCCTCTCGGGCTGCTCGCTTCTGAGTCAGTCACACCCATCTAGCTTATGGTGGCTATCCAAAGATCAGATAAAGTAGCTGGCATTACTGTATTTTTTGAGTCTAAACTTCGTGATTGCAGTTTTCCTGAGAGAGCAGTATTTTCTATGTAAAGTATACTCTACAATGTATTGGACTTTAACTACAAAGATATACACCTTCATAAGTACAGGCTATTAAAACAATTTACTGGTATGTCAACAAGTACGGATATGTACATAAAACCAGAATAATTTGGTTTATTTTAATGCACTGAGCCAATCCAGCAGTGTGCCATCAAGTGCTATTGAGAATCACTTTGCACTAACCGGATGACATGACTGGAATCACATTCACTGCACATCTTAGTTCTATTGAATGATCCAGAGTTGAAATGAATGACTGACACTTTGTGAATAAAAGAATAATGCAACTGTGCCATTCAGGCTGCAGTAAGGGTGAAAATTTACTTCCATTGTATTGAGTATTAAGATTGACTATATTAGAGTTCATTAAAGTGGGTGGGAGAATGGGACTCAGTGAATAATTAACAATAAGTCTTTTATCCAATAAATTTATTTTTTCCTTCTGCTTGTAGAAAATCCATGAGCAGATCACAGCTGCTTCAGAAGTGTTTGCTATTCAAGCCTATTTTTAAAATAGGATTTCCCCGCCGCCCTGCCATTCTTAGTGGTTTAGATTGATTGTAATTTGTCTTTGAGGCTATAAGGTACTTGTTAGTAGTGTATCGTTGATTAGCTATAGTTTGTCATATAGGTAAAGATTATGTGTCTCCTTCCTACTTGGATTTGTTTGCCTACATTTCCAGAGCAAATATCAGCATATACACATGCAAATGTACTTTTTTTCTTCACCAAAACCTCTTCAATGACACTTTGAAGGCTATTTACCATGAATGCTGGTGCCAAAAAAATAAGGTTACTTGAATTTCTATGAAATATAAACAGAAAAAAATCTGTTGTACAAGTAAATCCATTTGAAATAATAACAAGATTTGCAGAGTATTTTTGCAATATTTCACTTTCTTTACTAGACTGTACTGATGAATATTAAAATTTGCAAGAAAATAGATAAGCCAAACAGTGAAAACCAGTAAGTCTGTCACGCAAGATATGCAACAGATAGCAAACATCTGCACTGTGGTTTGTAGTGCTTTGCTACAAAAGGCATATTTTGAATCCAGAGGCCATGATGATATTTTTCACAACATTTTTTTGTGTTTATGGCTCCACTGAAGTCATTTTGCCATTAAGTGCAGTGAGATCAGTATGTTGCTCAATACAATTGACCATTGTCCTTTGTAACAGCCCAGTGCACACTGCTCTGCAGGCTTCCTCCTTCAAATGATAGGATCCCTCACACCACATATTTAGCTTCCTCTAGTAGTAAGTGCCGGTATCTTGTTTGAGATCAGTGGATTAAAAGCTTTACAGGAGCGCTGAGAATTATTATTATCTTAAGTTATCACTATTTTTCAGACATATTTCCCACGAGTGCAGAAACTCTGGGCCTCTAGATTGCAGGGTCAGACAATGCTGAGTGCCTGACACTCCAATAACAAGAGAATTCATTCAAACAGAAGTGGTGGTTGCCTCCTTCTAGTTCTGATAGCACTCAGGTAAGGGAAGGGTGTCAGAGGATGCCTGTGGGAAGAGATCCATCTCTAATCAGAAGCATCCAAAAAGTCAATAAAATTAATTTCTCATTCACAGTAAATTTCTCATGCACTTAATTTCACATTTCTCATGATAGAGGAAAAGGTGCATTTACAAATGGTAGAATAGAGATACTGAGTACCATTAGCAAAACAGCACACATCTTATACTGAAAATATATATAAAGCTGTCTTTGAATGCCTTTTCAGAGCTCATGTTGCCAGCAGTTATGCCTTAACTCTTTTATGTGACAAACGTGCCTGCGCACCTGGCAGGCAGGGAGCTGTGCTCTGAGGCAGAGGTGGATTGGGTTACAAGCAGAGGGCAGTGCCAGGAAAGTCTCAGGAGGCATGTCTGAATTATTTTTTAAGAAGAAAAGCTTCAAATGGAAAATGTAACCCAATGCTTTCTGAATGTGGAGGTATGGTTAAAGAGCAGTGCTATTTGGTTTCTCTCTACTTTAGAGAAATTTAAATCCTCAGTAAATAAATTCTGCTCTTCAAGTACTGAACAAATGAAAATCACCTGATCATAATTTAGAGAAGCTCCTGCTGTACTTTGCAAGAGCAGGAGGGGTGGGGAAAGAGTCAAACTTGCTAAAGGAGAGCTAAAGCTCAGCCCCTAGCACCAGACATTACAAGGAGCTAAATTCTGTCCTTGGGTCAGACTCGGTGGAACCGGGACAGCACGGTTGTAAGCTGAGAGCAGAGCCTCACCGTCCTGGAGGAAGATCACAGCCAAAGCTCATGCACTTCCCCATCGCAGAAACAGCTGCTTTCAGAATAAGAGTCTTTCTCACTTTGAAGCCTACATGAATGGCAAGCATAGGCTTAGCAAAAATAGACAAGAGGAGAAAGCCAGGAAAACAGAAAATTATTGGAAAAAAATTCCAAAGCACTTAATGTATGTGGAAAAATCCTTTCGTGTTCTTGTGCGGTTGTGGTCTCCAGGCACAGGTGTGAGCACAAACACAGTCCCCTGCAGTGGAGGCTCTCAGTGTGGCAGAGGAAGTAAAACTGTTCGTGCTGATGAAATGCTCTTCTAAAACACTGCTGGCTGGGACACGTTCCTGTAATATTTTTGTTTGAGTATGATCAGGTCTGTTATCAGAGATTGAGGGATGTGGTAGGGCTCGTGCAGAGCTGGTCAGGCCTCTTTCAACAGTTTAGTTTAGGGTTTCTTTTTTTTTCTGGAAAATGTCAGTCAAGCAAAAGCAAAAGCAATCCCAGTCCAGCCATTCAGCCATGCCTGTTAGCTCTGAGGAGTCTGGAGCAGAGACTGAACCCACATTGGTGACAACAAAGGTGAATGCTCAGACTTGCTGAACTGTAGAATCCATCTCTCATTAAGTTCAATGAATTAAGTTTAATTATTCCTACAAATTGGAACAGCTCAGGAGTGACAGAGAAGTCCTCCTTTCATGTGACCAATTCCTAGTAGTTAGAACACATATATGGGGTGTAAAAGTTCTGGTTTTGAGTCCTTCCTTTGACCCATTCTTGGTGCACTTGAGACTATGAGGTAGAAGCTCCTAACTATGAAGCTTACCAACTAATTCATTGTCAGGCCTGTTCTCTGCTCCTTTAGGGAGGAAAAAAAAAAAAGGCAGGAGATGTAGTTCCTCCTCATACATCATTTGGAATCTCCCAAATATCATAGAGGTGAAAAATCGTTTGCTCTCCCCTTTTTCTAGGCAGGGGCACAAGTACATATTTATGGTAAGCACAAGTGCTTCAGGTGCAGGGTAGCTAGGACAAATGCAAGGTCCCACCTTGCAAAATCCATACCTATATGCCTGGGGTAAACTCAGCCTTGTGTGGGGGGCTCAGAAAATTGCTTCTGTATTATTTGTTTCATCTTTAAAGCCAAATAAGGATTAAACTTTCTCACAGCAAGACCTTTTCCCCCATCCCATGCACCATTTAACCTTCCGCAGCAATTCTCATCATTATTTTATCTGCTATCACTATTTAAGATGAAAAGAGTTGGGGATTCAAACCAGGAAAGAGGATGCAGAGGTATATAATAGTGCTACAAGGCACACACGAACTAAACTTACTCCGCATCCTCTTATGGCCCTTAAAGACTATTGAAAGAGGGCCAGAAGAGGTCCCACAAGAGTAAGAGGCCTTTAGTGTATTCTTCATATTTCTCCCACAGATAATTTGGAAGAAATACAGTGTAGTTTTGTCTGCCCCCAAAGTAAAATTACAACCAGCTGATGGAACTATCTCAGCAGCAACAAGAGTCAACTCAGAAAGGCAGGGTTTGTTGCCAAATAACACAGATTGTTTATAATGAATATAAACAATTACACTGCTGACCAGATTCCCAGTACACTTCCATCCAGAGAATATACAAAATACTGCTCTGGCACGGGTCGCTCAAATATTTGCCATATCTTGAGCATTTTCAATGAATGAAATTCAGTGGAAATGCAGCAGAGTGAAATCCACACCACACTGTTCCCATCGCCCAGCATTTTTTTGTTCCACTTGCTTATTTTTGCCTTTCATATTATAATCCTACATAAGGAGGATGATTCCTGATCTACTGTGATCTCCCTCTAATTCTTTGATCCCACATTGATTTTTCTTGTCTTCTCATGTAACAGGTTTAACACTGAGCACAGAAAAGAAGACAAGGGGAAATGTTGTGGGAGCAGATATCATCCCATTGCAGCTTCCTCAGCCATACCCATAAGTCTTGCTGGTTCTCTTCTTACCTTTTTTCTGTCTCATCTCAGTACAGACCTTGACGACATGAGCCATCTTCCCAGACCTGAGACCATATGTAAATTGGTGATAGTACAGAAGAAGGGCTTTCCACTGTAACATCCACCCAAGTGGAATGAGCCTGGACACTGCCAAGCATTTATCTGAAAGCAGAAACTTAAGCGGTTTCTATGGCACTGTAAAATTTAAACCCTCCTATGAGATAGTATTGGGGAAACAAAAGTATCCACAGCAAACAAGAGAAGAATCTTGAAAAAGAAAACTTTCAAAGGTCTAGTGATAGAAATATATTATGTATGATGTTAACATAGGTAATTTGCACGAAAGGTCTATAAATCATCATTTCAATGGGTCATGAACTTCAAACTGTGCATTCAGCACACCAATTTCATTAGAGCAGAATAACCTTATTTCCATACAAAGAGCCGTCAGGGTGCTAATTCTAAAGTAACAAATCGTTCTTTTGTTTCAAAACTTATTAGTGGCATCACTGACAGATATGGGGGGGAAGCACTAAGAAAAGCTGGCCTTTCCAGTGTTGCCCACAGAGGAGAAGCTGAAGAATGATGAAAGCAATGGCCTGCTCACTGCAATTTTCTGTTGGCGTCAAAGGAATGTGTTTCCTGGCAGAAGATAAGTTGCATTAGTTCTTACTGGAGTCAAAAGCAAATTCTATGTATAGCAGTGTGGAGCACAACTTGTATCAACTGCTTACAGATTTCAGTACTGTAGTTCCCAAATCATTTGGAGATCTGGACTCCTATCAGTCAATACTAGTCCACACGATGTCAGCTTGAAAAATTACATTCCTTATCCATAAATGCCCCTTAACAAAGTTTCATAAATAATGAATAAGCTGATGTTTCCCAGTTGCTCCCTATGTAAAATAATCATAGATTCCCACAGAATAGATGATTGGAAGGCACCTCTGGCCATTGTCTGTTCCAACCCCACTGCTCAGAACTGGATCAGCCAGAACAGCCTGCCAAAGGACTGTGTCCAAGTGGGTTTTGAGCATCTCCAAGGATGGAGACCCCATAACTTCTCAGGGCAACCTCTTCCAGTGTTTGACCATACTCACATTTAAAAAAAAAAAAATTCCTTATGTGTAAATGGAATTTCTTGTATTTCTATTTATGCCCATTGCCTCTTTTTCTTGGGCACTGCTGAGGAGAGTCTGGCTCTGTTTTCTTTACATCTTCTCTATCAGGCAATTTATACATACCAGTGAGATCTCCTTGACCAGGCTGAATAAACCCAGCTCTCTCCTTGTCTGGCAGATGGTCTGAGACCTTAATCATCTTCTTGCTCCTTCACTGGACTCTGTGAACTGGGAACCCAGTGCCAGATACAGCACTCCAGATGTGGTCTCATCAATAAAATACATTTGTTAACTACTGCATCTTTATGCTGTATTCACATACAGTCCTATATATCTTCCTTTTTGTTCCTTAGAAAGCTGCTTTTATGTCCAGAATGTTTTTCTTGTATGAAACAAGAATCAATGCAGTACAGTTATGCAAAAGATAGCTTTACTCTGTGCTT
This sequence comes from Merops nubicus, assembly GCF_000691845.1. Classification (NCBI taxonomy): domain Eukaryota; kingdom Metazoa; phylum Chordata; class Aves; order Coraciiformes; family Meropidae; genus Merops; species Merops nubicus. The sequence continues at coordinate 16,479 of NW_008621786.1, read as the reverse complement.
TCCTTGAACCACTCCCACCAACTTAATCGTAAGTGTTAGGAAGATGCCTGGTGGCTGAGTTGTGGATTAAACCTGCATCTGTCTTTCTAGGAAGATGTATCTCTGATGCTGCCCATCATCTTACTGCTACCCCTTCCCCTGCCTGTTTCCAGCTGCCGTCCAGTTGGGCTTAGGCAGTCAGTAGCAGGTCCTGAAGTTCTGACCCTCATCTCAGCTAAACTCACTCTTAATATTGAAGAAGTTTCCCAGTTTTCAGTTTTATTGAGTGCAGACCCAGGTATGTACTTACCAAAACTGATGACATTGACATTGACTTTATCAAAAACAGGACTGGGCATGTGATGCTGTGATTAAAGTTTCAGCTGAAGACACAAACTCTGTTGAAAACAATGAACTGTCATACAATATTGAGTGCCAACCAATCATTCCAGTTATTTTCCTGGGTTCCCTGTAAAACACTGTACGGCCTTGGGTATAGCAAATACAAAAACTAATGATAAAGTATGATACTTTTGAGTCTGGCCTTGAAAATCTGCAGCTACTGCAGCTGTGGGTGCCTTACACTAACTACATCCTTTTTATAAACAGCCAGCACAAAAGTGTCATTTTTCTGATCTGTAGCCAAATATGTATTTCACAATTTAAAAAAAAAGTGTTCTAGACAGTTAGTGTTCATTTCTCTCCCCCTGCAAATAACCAGTAATCAGCTCTCCCACCAGTGGCAGTTGTTCAGTTTGTGTATGCACCTCCAACTCCATCCTGCCAGGAATATGCAGATCTCTCCACTCCCATTAGTTACTGAAGGGCCTTTGCTCACTCTGCTTGCTGTAGCTGGTATTTCTGAGCTGTCTGGATAACAATACCACAGCTTATAAGAGAAAAAAAAATGTACCATGCCACAGATCAAATAAAGGTGACTGTTCAGTTTTGTGTCTTAGCAATGGATTTTCAGTGCCAAGAAAGAGTGGTAGGAAAACACCTCGTGCAGAAGGGCGGCTCAAATCTGCAAGGACAGGGTGAGGCAGTAACTGTCCCGTGCCCATGCGCCTGGTGGAGAGCGTTTGTAGGGCTGGGTCCACGTAAGGTACATTCTCAGAAACTGGGTTTGCTCAACATACAGACCCAGGCTCTTGCTCTGGATGTAATAGCCTGCCTTCCCAGCACCAGCTGCTGCAATGCCTTCTATGTTGTTCTGCTTTATTTTTAATAAAAGATAGTTTAGCAGACTGCATTAAGTTCCAAAAAAATATATTTGTGTCATTAAGAAAAACCTGACTCAGCAGCTCCTTGTAGGCTTATATGCAGGCTGTATGAGCAGGTTTGTGAGGGGCGTGTACGTGCTGATCTCCCAGAGGTTTACATCTGAGTGTAACCTTTCTCTCCCTCTCCCTTCCCCCATTTCCACCTCCCCTCCTCTAGTAGTGACAGAGAAGTGGTTGTGAACCCACAGGGTCAGTTACCAAGCCATTACTGTGGTTTAAGACATCACTGCTTTACTTTCCCCAGTTACCAGTCCAGTGTCAGAAACTTCACCACATTTATTCAACATTTATTCCAAGATTTCTCCATTTTTTAAAAAAACTACATTACGTTTAAATAGTTTAAGCAGGTGGTTAAGCTGTCTGCTTCATTTTGCCCAGAGAGGAAGGGAAGAGGCACCTGATCTCTTCTGCGGGCAGAGTTATGGGGCAGCAGTGGGTGGCAGATGGGTGGTAAAAAGCAGCTGGGCCTGGTAATGAGCAGCAGCACACAGGGAGGGGACACAGGCTCAGCCTGAGCACCTGGTGCTGGTGCTGGCAGAGTCCTCTGCCCGAGCAGAACCCCAGGGGCCGCCTGGGACAGGTTGGGAAGTTCTTTGGCGTATCTCATCACAGGACTGGAAACTCTGATCTCAATCAGGAAAACTGCTCAGATCATTAATAATTCCAGTCTATGTCAGTGGGCCTTAGATGCATGTTTGAGGCTTAGCCATCTGCAGATGGAAGGGAACATGTCCAGGGAATTTAACTAAGCCACAGGACTTCGTGCTGAAGCAGCTACTGAACACACACGGTCTGCTCCATCCACTCCTTGGCGGGACAGAGTGTCTGACAAGCAGGTGGTAGCAAACAGCTTGAGGAAATTGCTGCATCTGCTTTGTTAAGTGAGCATGTGTCTGAGCCCTGAATCAATCTTTCAATCAAGCTTTTAATAGGAAAATGTAATCCTGAAAATGGTATTTCTGAATGGGACACAGTAAGGAATACATGGAAACATAGGTATGGTTTAGAGTGAAATCAAAACAAAAAATCAAAGTGCTGTAAAAAAGTCACACAGTGCTGAAAGCCATCATAATTGCACCAGTCAATTATGGAAGTGCAAATTGAAGTTTGAAACTAGCCAATCTCCTGTCTAGTTTCGCTTGCAAGGTTGAGTCTAGCCTGAACAGAGAAAATCAACAATAAGGCGAAGAAAAATCACGGGGAGATATGGATCCAGTGTTTACATTGCCATCCCTTTCACTGGGCTATGACAAGAGAGAGACTAGAAAATAACAAATTGTAAAATACAGTCTTAACTTGCTAGTGCTCTTTCAGGATTGATGACTAATAAAAGCAATTAGCCGGAAATGTTTTTAAAACTTGTCAAATACATTATTTGACAAATATAGTCATAAATCATGTATCTAGTCACAAACTGTGTGAGCTCTGAGAACTACCTCATCATTTTAAAACAACTTGAAAACCTTATTTCATCCATTGATGAATCACCTGCCTGTATTAGCACTAAACTGGCACAAGTAAGACAGAGACATTTTTATTCTCCACATCAAATGAAGTGCATTTCAGGACACAGACTTTGCTGAATTTGAGCACAGGCAAAATGGGTGCGTGTGTGTTTTGAGACAGTGGATGCACACACAGGTTTAGGGATGTTCTCTAGTTCTGTGTGAGCTCCAACTGGTTTCTCTGCAAGGATTCTCTTCTGCACAGGGAGATGTGGGAGCCCAAAGGTACAGGGAAAGCTGAATCTCTTCTCAAGTGATCCCCAGCCTGCAGCTTCCAACTTGGGAAAAGACCCACTTAGTTCTTCAGGCACCCAGAAAAAGAAATTATTGTAGGTCAGACTTTACATTCTTATAAACAGCAACTTTAATCTTAAGCAGTCTGGTAGGTCTACACAGACAGCTCATGCAAAGAACCTGTATCACTGCCAGTAACCCAAATGGATCTCCTTTAGAAGAGGGCAGTGCTTCCACGCACCCAGCTGGCACTCACCCAGATTGAGAGGCTCACTGCCCTTTGACTCACCTTTCTCCCTCTTGTTGTAGGTCTTGACAACAGCTGAATTTGATAAAAGTTTAAAATCCATATTTAACTGTTTGTGTAATAGCAAGACTAAAAGTGACAGTGGCTTTCAGACCTGGTGGACACTTCATCTGGCCACTGTTTTGTGCCTTGCCTACTGCTTGAGACGTCATTTTCACTTAATTAGGCTGAAATTAAATAAAAAGATCCAATCCAGTCCTCCAAGGTTATGCACTCATGTCCATGTGCTGGATTGTAGTAGCTGGTTGCTTTGAGCTGCCAGGGGATGTAAATTGTGTGCTTGGTTTGGTGCCTACACAGCTGAACTCCTGCATGCTTGTCAGGGAGTCCCTAAGCTGTGGCCAAACTCAGCCTCACCTGGTACTTCTCCAAAAGAAAAGTTAAATTCTTAGTTCCTTGCAGTCTTAAATACAATCATTCATGATACGTTTCTGGATCATAGTGAGTTCATGGTGCTCCTATTATCCATTATCATTAAGCTGATTATACTTCTGTGCTTTTTTTGCCATATACTTGGTGACATTTGCAGATGAGCTGGCTGGAATTATGTCTTGGTGAGAGACAAACAGAGATGTACTGGTTTTCACAGAAATTTCAGCTGGAAAAGATTTAGATCTAGTAAGAAAGGAAAGAGAGGAAGAAAAAAGAGAAGTCCATTATTCAAAATGAAATATACAAAAGCACTGCATTTTGTGCAGAGCTAAGTGGGAAGCCACTATTAAGCCTCAGAAGTTGCTGCATATTGCCTGCTGGATCATTTTCTCCATTTCACAGACTGAGAATGTCAGGTCTTAGCTGAAAAAGGAACCCAGGTCTTCCCATTTGAAGTCAGGGTAGACACTGTCCCTTGCTTTCTCCTGAGCATTGTTCTGGCTCATCTTTATTAATTCACAAGAAGCCATACCATATATTAATAGTTAAGTTGGCCTTGGAATTTATTTTGCAGGAGATTTTGTTATTGCCTCATAAACATAAAGCTCTCTTAAATTGTCATCAAAAGACATCACTATAAAATTACTGGAGCAATAAAAGAAAAAAAAACCTACAGCACTGCTACACCAAATTGTCCTTCAAGTATTATGCTGCTCTTCTGTGAAATTCACTGTGCTTCCAGGGATCTAACAGCTTTGCCGTATTCTTACGGTGATATGGGTAGTCCACAATAAGCAATCGCCCTTTCAGCAAAAGATTCAATTTCCATGGGACTGTGGGCTCCAATCTAGTAGGACCATCTTAACTCTTCTTATGTGCAGCCAGCACTAACTGCTGTTCTTCACTACTTTGCACATTGGACATTTATGTCTGAGTAAAGCAGCAGTAACTTATATCTCGGTGAAGGAGGGCTCCTGATGTGGAAGCACCTTCCATGGATGTAAATGACAAGCCCAAGGCAGTAGCAAATCCAGCCCAGAAGATACAGTTAGACTTCACTTCAGGGAGGAGGTGGAATGAGACTTCAATTATTGTGATCTGGACTGGGTCGACATTAAAGGCTGTGGGGCACCTGGCAGGAGAGGAACGTTTTGGTTTTGCTGGGCTGAGGCGCCTTGTTTCCCATACCTGGTGTGCAGCACGCAGTGCTGGCACAGAGCCCTGCACCTGCCCCAGGTGGAACCATTCCCATGAGGCCTCCTGCACCTCACTTTGTGAAGGGCTTTGGGAACCTCCCAGGTGTGCAGACACTGACAGCATTGTAATGTGAGCACTGCAGTTCTCAGTAAATAAACTGTTGGAAAATAGTAGTACCAAATTAAATGGCAATAAAGCTTTTGTTGTTTCAGTTTTATGCAGGTTTTAAGACAGAATGTGATGAACTACATTGTGTGTGCTTGCACCAAAATAAAGAAGGCAGCATGGCATATAAATAAGTTTAGCATTAGACTGGTATCTTTTTCAAATTATAACTCATTAACAGAGTTTTACAGAAATTTGATTACAATTTTACTGCGTGGAGGACTCTTCTGCATTTGTTTCACCGATATCCACCTTTTAAATTTTATTTAATTTGTATTGATTTTCCCTGCACTTTTGTAAGCAGGCATCACACATCTGAGCACACACAAAAATGATTACTTAAGTGATGATTTAAAAATAATGGATGTACATTAGCACATGAATGATTAATTCCTTTTTGTGAGTACAAGCATCCAGGCTATGGCTGAGTAAAATATTGATGGTACAAAGGAAATGAGCTGTTTCTTAATTTAGTTTTGTTCTGGTAATGTGTAACTAATGTTGTTTCCTTCTAGCAGTATGCATTTAGTGACCCTTTTAAATTTTAATACCCAGTGATAGCTAAACTAATAGCTTCATGGGACATATAAGAGGGGATTTTGAAAAGATGCAGATATAGTTTACATGCGTTAATTTCAGACTCTCTGTAACACGTTTAATACAAATAGGAAATATAGAAGAGTCTCCACACACATCTAAACATAAGTCCCCCCACACAGGCTGGCTTTTGACTAGAAAGCTGAGGCTATCTGCATAAGATGACTTGAAAGGTGGAGGTTTAATTGTCACATCAGTCTCCTGAGGCTGTGGCATATGAATCCCAGTTCATCAAGGCCCGATGCTCTTGTGATGCACTCGAGAGAGCGTGGGGATTTGTGAGACTAGGAGGAGATGAGAGCAGGACTGCTCTTGCCACCTGATGCTTGGGCATACATTTACTCAAAATGTAGGGGGAACTGAGCGCTAAGGTTAACCCTGCGCTGGACTCCTACAGCCTGAGTCAGAGATACCTGCATGGAGGCTTCTTCCCACAGATGTTGAGGTGTTTCTGGAAGTTTTTGCCATAACTACAGCATCTTGAAGTCTTTCCCCACATATTTGCTGGGAAATGCCCCAGTGGGGAGGAAGGCACTGAAAGACAAGCACTGCTCACATGGTCCTGCCCACACCTTCGCTGCAGAGCATGGCAGACCAGGCTTACCCATCCAAAACTTAACCCTGGTGCCCAATGGAGCAGATCAGGATGGGTTCAAAACCAATTAGAAACATTTTAAATAGTCTAGATGTGGCTGGACAGCAATGCATGTAAGGACACAGGTTATGGTAGAGCACAGCTACAGGCTTTGACATTCTCAGATGGGAATACAACCTTGTTACTCAAGGTTGATACACAGACTGAATCACTGGCACTGCCTACCCACGACCCATCTGTTAGAATGGCACTTTGCCCACCAACATGGTGACATGCCAGGTTTCATTTGAAGTAGGTGCCTTCTAACAATGGGTTTAGAAAGCAGCCTGTTGAAGACAGCAACTGACACTTCTTTCTTCAATAGGCTATTTTTGGAGTGGGAACACTTGCTGGCAGCAAGTGCAAAGAGCCTAAATCGGCTTCTGTTAGTCAGCTGCAAAAAAATCTCATTTGCTACAGTAACAGAAGGTTTGGGCTAAAAAGTAAAGCGATTGCTTCCATTTGCACTCGCTGGCCCCACATGGATATGTTTATTGTGGCTACTTAATCCCACTTTACCAAACTGCATGGCGGTTTGCAGGTGTGAAAGGAAAAGGAGGAAAAGGGACAGTGTATTGCTTTTGAGACAAGAAAGGGTGCTTTTTTGTTTCATTTTAAACCATGATCCTTTGATATTTTCCACTACTGCAATGGATATTACATGGTAATCCTGCCAGGACATTTTATATGTGAGGAAGAGTTTGAGGGTTGGCTCCCCAGGATGACATTTGAAAAATACAATTCACATTTTTTCCTATAGCAACTGAGAGGAAAGAGGGATCTGCCTGCAGTCCCAACAAAAATCAACAGGCTTTCTGTCATCATGTCTTTTTGAAAGGGTTTTGAAGATCCTAGGGAAGACATAGACCTTGACTTTGTCAAAAGTCCACGAAGGAATGTAGATCAGAGAGCAAGTTAATGGATGCAGTTCTCTGTAGTGATGTTCTGGATACAAGATGCCTGAAACGTGGGCAGGGTGTAAAACCACACGGCTTTAAGAGCAGCCCAGATGGCCAGCAAGCCCAGAAACACATGCACACATGCTACCCTGATCCTTCTAGGAAGGACTTTGACTCTAAATTGTCAGCCTGGCATCAGCATTGTGACATTACTGATGGGCAGGAGAATCCACCTTGCAGAGAGCTACTCACTTGGGTCTGTGGTAAGGAGCAATATGGCTTAACATCACTCTTCTGACATGCCCAAAGCTCACCTGAGCGTGAGTGCTAGCGATGTGATGTGATGTGAGTCTGAGTGTGACCATGGCTCTGACCTGCTCTCAAAATCACCTGTCACCTGGCTGACCACTGGACAGGCTGCTTTCTCCCTGCTCTACCTCTGCTGTCTTCACCTGACTCCACTCCCTTCTTCCTCACGCTGCCAAAACAAGGCGCTGCCCTACCTGGCAGTGCACACGGAGCCTGGGGCAGTGCAGGGGCACTTGCCAGGTGGCAGGGTGCCAGCTAAGCCTGGGTTTCATGCAGCTGGGTCCCCCGTTCCCGTATGTCTGGCTACACGAGGAGGTGAAGACCTTTCCGTCCCTCTCTGGTTTAGTGTTGAGCTCTTGGCCTGGTGCGCATACGTGGCTCATGAAGACAAGGAAGAAAGGAGCAACTAGGCATTCTCTGCCAGCCTGCACGCTACATATGCACAAAAGAAAAAAATCGTTGAGATTCTTCTGAACACAGGAAGCTGTTCAGGCAGCATCTGAAGTACTCAGATAAAATATCCAACTCTGAAACAGCTTTTGATAGGAAAGCTGAGAATAGCCTGTTGTTATCTTTGGCTACTGGACAGTAGAGACTTTATTATAAAATGATTTACTTGCTATAACATGGCTGCTAAAATCCTGGCACCTTGTTATGCAACTAATTAAAAAAAGTCAAATCTATAAAAGGAGAAGGAAAACTTTGGTTGGAGCCAGAAAGGCTGTTTCTTCCATTGCTTCCCAGCTAGAGAACCAGTTTTTCTGCCCTCCTTTTATCCCTGAAGACAGAAAAAAGAGGAGATCCGTAGCTAACAGCTACAGCAGCTATGACTGCATCACTCCAAGCAGCAGAGGGAACAGAGTGCCTGCAGCAGTCTCCATGCTTTGCAAGAATGGAGATGTCATGGCTTACTTATTTTCTGAGCTCCTGTCATGCAACAGTGTTGGCACTCCTACCTGGGCCTGTTTTTCCAAGTCAAGCACCGTCCAAAGGATTTAGTAATAACTTGATGATCACTCGTTGCTTCTTTTTTGTATATTTTTGCTATGTTGATTCTTCCAGCATGTCCTGCAAACAGGAGATTTCATGGGATAGAATAGGTGCCACTGCTAATTTATATCGCCTTGGCTCCAAAGTGCTTTCTACACTTTTGACCTCCCTACCCCTCTTCTAGACCAAGCCTCCTGCCTGACAGCTCCTTTGCATTACTGCTTCCTGCATGACTTGTCACAGACAATGGTATTTCCCCAGACTCGGTGGAGCTTTGCATCGCCCAAGATTAGAGGGCTGCCACGCAGTCATACAGGCAGCTGTCAGGCTGTCATCAGTCAAACAATGTGGGGATGAAATGGGCCACCTAGCTCATTGTCACTTATTGTCACCTCGAAGGTGAAAATGTCATCTTGCACCCTCCAAAGAAAAGCAGTAGGATGTGTCCCAGGACCAGTAATACGAGAGTGGCTCTAGGACACTGCGCACCATTTCAGACCTTAATGGGAGGAGGGAGCAGCAGTAGCTCCAAAGGATCAAAGCCACCATCACTCTCTTTCACCTCTTAGTTTTGATAGTGTGGTATATAGAGGATAATAACTTGTTTGTGCTCACCTTCTGTAAGTGGAAATTTTTCTTCTGTGCTAATATGCAAAGCACAGAAGAGAGAAAAACAAATCTTTCATGGATGGCTCTGTTATGGCTACTCAGTAGAAAGGATTTGGCAGCCCACAGCTAGCACACAAGAAGGAACATTGAGGTACAGCAAAGCTAGAAGTAATTTTTTCAAACACACTGTAATATTAGATAAGGCCATAAGTGTTCAAAAAATAATTAAAGGTATTCACCTATGCCTCAAAAACAACATATCGTAGGCTAAAGTCAGATGCTGAGACTTCGAGAGGGGCGTACACTAAACAAAAAGTCAAGTTAACAATGCCAAAGGCAGCAATTTCTGTCATTCCTGATTGTGTGTGGGCTATGATCTTTCTGTATGCGTCACAGAGGTAAAAGTAAATAGTTTGTTTATCTTTCTTCAAAGCTAAGGTGAGAGTCTACCCTCTTACTGGACAGGAATGTACTGGAGAAAGGTGATAAGGGTTTTTTTCAGAGTTCAAGCAGATACAAATTTACAAGCGGTTTGTTTACCGTTCTATTCTTAGTGATTACTGGTATTAACTACTTTGTAAGCACCCTCCCTACATCAGCCGGTAAATAATGTCTGTCTGATCCTTTACAACTGTTTTACTGTCTCCCAAATGAGGCAAGTTTTTGGCTCCTGAGTCAGTGTTAGGCTGGACAGCTGCTTAGCTGTGAGAGCTCAAGGAGCTACCTCAGGCTTGCCCGAGGGAGAGTCTATGTCCAGTGTTTGAAACTACATTCTTAGAGTCTCATTTAAGGCCTTAATCCATGGAGTTATATTTGGTGGGACAGGGAAGGAGCAGTGTCTGTGGATGTGTCTGTGAGTGTATACATGCATGCATGCCTAATTGCTTGCTTTCTCTAATACTTAAACCTCCATGACTATAAAATTCCCTCTGCGGGTACCTACGAACTCACCTTTGTGTAAGATGTGATTGTTGGTATACGAAGCCAAGCTGATTCATGTTGGATTTCATGGACTCTGGAATGAGTAATGTGATACTAATCTACAGATAAACGAATCTGCTGGTATTTATAACCAGTGAGCAGTTGCCTCCCCCCTTAACTGCAAGTTTTGAGATGTGACAGTTACAGTAGATAGTAGCTTTACTGTAGCTCTGAGCTCTTTTGAAACCTGTATGAGTGGCTACATTTCTAAGGAAGTATTTGATTTACCTTAAAAAAAACATCAGTCTTGTCTTTGGTCATTCTTGCTGATAGGGAGTAATTTTTCTTCTGGGCCAGGACATAAAACACTTAACGCCTAAACCCAGTGAAGTAAATAAAAAGATAAAATGATAATCTGTTCCCATTTTACATTATCTTGTAATTTACACATAAATAACAGTGAAATAATAGAATGTTTTCAGGCCTATTCCTGTCCTGAAGGTCACTGGGTCTCCATAGGACAAGAGGGACTCATCACACAGAATCAATTACAGGATTAGGTAATCCCCTAAAATGGGATAGAAAAGTGATTTTGCTGAAGTTACTATATATAATATAAATAAATAACAGTAAATGTCTTGTCATCTTGTGATTATATGCCACAAACATAGATTCTTTACTAGTGTGTCTTTTCATCTGTCTATGCCTGAAAGAGGCAGCATATTTTACTACCAGTGAGGAAAAGTGTAGGTCAACACTGCAGATGGTGATACTGTGCTGAGTATGAGAAATGAAATTTTGGAAATTAAAATTGTAGGCTGTGAGGAAGATCACCTATTAATCTTGGAAGTATGCCATTAAATCTAATTACAGTATTTTGTTGATGTTACCTTAGATGTTTCAAATTAATTCCCCATCAAATGATAGGCGGTGTAATATACCTAGCTGAAAAGTTAATCATTGTAGAGAAAATGGAGTTTCCTTGCTGCCAGTGGTTCCTGTGGACATTTAAAGTGCAGAGGGGAGTTAGCAACACCTACCACTATGCCCCAAAGGGCACCAAGGCAATGCCTTCAGCACCAAGGCAATGCCTTCAGCTTGGCTTTCCTGTTCCCAGCTCTTTGCCCTGTACAACTGTCCCTCTCGGGGATTTTTTTTTTTTTTACAAGATTATTCTTTTGCTAGGACCAGAAATTAATCACATTTTACTGCTTCAAAGGTCTTTGCAGGAAAATGCCATGACCAGAATTGTTGGCCTGAAAAAGTTGTTTTTTTTCAGAGTTAAGTCTGATGGGGAGCTTGCAGGCATGAAAGATCAGTTTTACAAGACTGTGCCCAGTTATGTTTATTGCTTGACTATTGCTTGAATCCCTTTTATTAGCTTTGACATACAGTCATCCAGATTTCACTCTAAGCACATTTCAAGTAATAAAATACAGAGGACAATGTCTTACAAATGTTGTGTCTGTGTCTTTTTCGTCTTTGCTGACAAGGGTTCTCTCTGCCAGCCCCACAGCCTGAGCAGGGGAGGAACTTCTGGCCTACCACTGCCTCAGGTTCATCTGCGCAGGATCCCCCCGGTCCCCGCTGGCTGCCCCACACAGAATACTGCCAAAGCATAACAAAAATTATTTGCTTTCCAATTGTTTTTATTAATCACTGGCACATCTCCTCTACCTCCTGAGAGGCAGATGGGGGAATTAGAAAGCTAGCGTAAGTGAATATCAGTTGGGATTTGCCCTATGTAAGAACTGAGAGCAGCTATTAGATTTATCACTTAAATATTCAATATAGAGATAGTATTCTGTATGCTTCTTAAGGTAAACTGATGTCAGATGATTGGGAGTGGGCATAGAGTAGCAGTGTGGACCCATTTCTTATACCAGCCAGAAAGATAAATGACAAGACCGAAAGCATGTGCACATGCTGAGCCTATACAGAGCCAGGACGAAGTTGCCAATTTTGGGTGCACAGCCCATCAGTGTTAGCAGAAAATTATCATTACACCTTTAAGTGACAGGCACGCAACCCGAGATTTCTACACATCCCCCTAACTGGGGAGGTAGACTAGAAAGTTATAAAAAAGAGAACAACGATATTAAATTGAAGTTTTGACAGTCACAAATACTTTAAGAAAACTCTCAACACAGTACCCAAGAAGGTGCTAAAAGAAAGCCTTGAAACTGTTTTATGTCTTCCTGTATTTTAGAAAAATGCTAATCACTTAAAAGCACCTCCTGTAATTTTCTGACAACTGACACAGGTGAAAACGGAGGTTTCACATCATTTGGAGAATATGAGAAAATTATTTTCTTTCCTCTAAGCATTCTGAAGAACTAGACTTACGTGCTACCTGAATTGGATACTGTTTACAGGGATAAAATTATGATGTCTTTTCTTACACTTACTACTCTTTTTACAGTACTTGACTTATAACCAATTATTTGCCTGTATCAACACAGCACAGGCTTGTTATATTAGCAATTTACTATTTTTAGCCTATTAGTGTAAATCATGAGCAACAATGTTCTGAAACGTCTCACTTCTGACTTGTGGTGATACTGCTGCAAGCTGAGGACTCAGAGAAGGAAAATGGTTGGCTCAGTATTATTGTTTTGCCAGCCAAACACTGGGATTTCACCTATATTTCCCCAGGCAACAAGGTTTAGGGTGATTGAACAGGGATAGGATCTAAATGCACTCCACGCAGAATAAAGACTCATCTTGGGATCTAAACCATGGGGTATAGGGGTGAGTAAGTGGCTACAAATAGGGCAGTAACTACAGCGAGGGTTCACAGAGGCTGGATGCTAAAGCCAGGACCGTAAGTATCCATCTAACAGAGGTGAGCATTACAAAACATGTCGTCCTGCATTGTGCAGGCTAACAGTGGAATACTGTAATGAGCTATCAGTTTCAGCTTATGTGGCTTTAACCCTGTTCTGGTGATGAGCTGTGAGGCAGTACAGCTTGAGCTTCCTTTTTTCTTAAAAATCAAAAGGAAAGTATTCTTCACCAATCGATAGGAATGAAAAGCCTGTTTTTCTTGGAAATTGTTCTGCGTTTTTTCACACACTATACATGTCTGCCCTGCCCTATCCAATGGCTCCCCAGGTACCAAGAAGGCACAGAGCTGTATGAAAATAACTTTTCTAGGTTGTTAATAGAACCTAATATTATCAGGCAGACTAATATTTACCCCTGCTACAGACGCATTACTCATTGAATTGCACCTTAAGTTGTCTGACTAATTTTATGCATTCAAAATAAATTCTGTTCTCTTTTATTATCAGACTTAATTACAGTCAAGGCAAATGATGACAGCTGCACTTTGCAACTTAGATTTAAGGAGGACGAATATAAAACCCATGCATGTCTACTTCAGTGGAAATTATGTAACTGATACATAATAAATTACCTATCAATCCCTCTATACAATGTAGTGTATATATATACTGTACAGTAGGCAGATGTCTGTATGCTCTGGTGAAATGTGGTGCTTTTTGGAGGAGGAAAAAAAAAAAAAGGGAGGAGGAAACTATTTAGCTAAAATGTAACAGCTCTCAGGATATAACGTCCTCACATCCTGGCACTACTGTGATTTGACCATCCTTCTGTAACTGACGTTTGCTGGTGTTATTGGAAGTGGCACAGCTTAAATGAACATGTCCTCAGAATATAAGTTTTGCCTTTCATTCAGAAGCCATCGTGTCCAGGCGTTGGTGTGCTGAGTCACTGATTCAGCTGTGGCTCAGGCAGAGGGGAAACCATCAGTACTGTTTTCCTCAGCACTTGCTGTTTCCGAGGGATGCACCGTTTGAGCAAACTTTCCTGGGCAACCGTGCTCTGAAGGTGGTTTCCCACACGTGCAAACTATCCTGCACTATGTGCACTTGCACTTTCTTACCAAATCTCCATGTGGCTGAAGTAGTGGTTTTAACGAATACTTCTGCTTGCTGAAATCAATTGAGCCTTGGTTGTAAAACCAATGGAGTCATTCAAGCAGAATGAAACGTCTGGTTTAAACACATATTAGTTTAGTATTATCCGTATTTTAAGGAAGCAGAAACTCAATTTGTGGCTCTAACAGATAGCAGTTCTTTTATCTTTTATCTGTATGTAAATTTTGACTATTTTGCTTCCATTTTTAAATTCATGAACAAGTGTTGCTTAAGTCTGTAAAACACTTCGAGGGTGAAAAGTCCTGTAGACAACAGAAATAATCCATCAGCGATACCTGTGAGATAGGGCGAGTAAGTGCTGTCATTACCATTCCTACACAGGGACAGCCTCACCGGAGCCAAAGCTGGTCCTCGGTCATTCCGGGTTCTTGTGCTTACAGTCGGTTTTATTGTGCTTCTGTACTTTCAGATTCTGCTGATGTGTTTCTTTTACAAATCAATCATTCTAGGGGCGATTAACATTTAAAAACCAGGTTTCTTTTAATTCCATTAGTATATTTGCGACAAGAAATGTGTTGGCATTATCCAAAGGTTAAGAGTTACAATGAAGAACAAGTTTTAGGATAAATGAAAGTTAAGGCCTAAAATAGCTTGACAATACCCCATTAATGTGCACGCTATTGACAGAATAGTGGGCTGTTGTGTCAATGAGGATTTAAGAAGCTTTGCAGCACATGTTACTGATAGTTTATCATATCAATAGGAGCCTGCATATATTTGTGTTTAAAAACCTGTGGCTGTGTAATTCCCTGACTGCACACATATTCTAAGCGCACATGCTTTAAATCCTTACAGAAAGTGGTTTCTGGCCATGCAGCAAATTTCGAAAATATAATAAACTACCCTATTTAAGTGTAGACACAAGGTAGTAGTCTTGGCTGTACCGAAATCCTCTAAAATGCTGTTCTTCAAACTGCAAGCCTTTGCCCTACAGGAATGCAATCCGATTCTCAACATTGTGTCATCTGCCTAATTGAAGCAGAAGGAGATTTAAACCATATTAATCCTTCATCCTGATATATGAAAGCCTTGAGTCAGCTTGTGGATGGGATGCATAGTGGGGAAGTGAGGTCCCCTCCCACAAGCAGCCCCTCTCAGAGCAGAGGGGAGTGTGGAGCCACAGCCCAAGCAGATGCCACCGGCTGTGCCGTGCTTCCCGTGCCCTCACTGCAGGGATAACTGAACGGCATTGCTGAGTAGTTTCTATACGCCAGTCACAAAAAGGACGTGTTAATGAAAATATGAGTGCCTTTTCTAGGAGTGTGCGTTTCCTAGCTGGCGCCACTATCAGGCACTTAAAAATACCAGCAGCAGATCCCACAGTTGCAATGCCACGTTGTGGACAGCTGGCAGCTAGGTGCCCCTACCCTCTATCAACCCAAACAGCAGTGGGGCTGCCCCCAGTGTTTGACTTCCATCAGAAAAGCCCCAGAGCTATTCTTTGAACCGAGACCTTCTCTTTGAGGCACTCCAAGGTTTTTTGTCCTCAGGTTGCAATTTGATTCTTAACCAAGAAATGAGTCTCTATTGTGGCATTTTCATGCACTGTGCAAATTGTTGATGTTTTTCAGATTAGGGCTGCTCCTGAGAAAGAGAAAATTATGTCCTTACACCTTTAACCAGGCAGCAGCTCCCAGGGTGCAACATAGCCATGCTGTGTTTGCTGTGAGGAAGCCCATAATGATCTCGCCTTTAGCCTGTCGCCACTAGGAAACATCAGAGACAGCCAAGGGACCCAGTTGCCAAAAACGTCCTATTCCCATGGCTGAGGGATTTTGTTGGCACCATCTCTAAAGAGAATTTACTATGGGCCAAATCCTGGCGCCCTTGCTTAGACGAATCAGTTCTCAAGAGGCAACGCTCCCGCTGCGAGTGGTGTGTGCGTAGAAACCTGCAGGATCAGCCCAAAATATCGCCTGGGAGTATCAAGCGCTTGTCTTCCAGAGGGGCAGGAGTGCTGTGGGAATGGCCTGCACAAGGACTTGCTGTGCAGGCAGCGCACAGCTGAGGGCCAGGAATTTGGGATTTGCGTGTGAATGACAGAGATGTTTCCCTAGCAAAAAATCTGTAAATTATTTTTACTCAAAATTTTTCTCAGTTCCCATAAAACAAGCACAGATGATACAGTTTGGTGAGTAATCCTTTTTTTTCTTTTCTTCTTTCTTACAGTGGCATCCAAAATATTTTGTGGCACTTTAAGTCTTAATTAATTTATCTTTCATGTGAAGAAAAACGAATTAGTGACAGCTATTTCCTGGACTTCATTTAAGAGATTAAACCCTTTGTTTCTGGAATATGAGGGGATTTTGGACAGGCACTTTAAAAGATGTCATTTCAAGGACATCCCCCTCCCCGCCCCCCCCAGCCACCATCCGCGAAGTACTCGGCTGCAAAATTGAGTCTCATTAGCCCGCAAAATTGCATTGCTCGCAATGACTTTTTTTTTTTGCGAAGTAGATATGAAAATTTCTGTATGAAGGAGCGAAGGTAGGGGCGGCACGGGACAAAACGCCTTC
>NW_008621785.1:0-26451 GCF_000691845.1 Merops nubicus | reverse complement strand
GTCCCCGCTGCGGCTCTGCCGGGCGCTGACCACGCCGGGCGCTGACCACGCCGGGCGGACCCAGGTGTGACCCACAGCCACCCGTGCCCACCACTGGGCGATCACCCTTTGCAGCTCGCATTGTGACCCCCTGAGGACCACAGTGGTTCTTCTCAGCACAACATGCCTTTCTGGAGGTCCGGGCTTGTCTCTAACACCTCCCAGCTTCCTTCAGGTGCTGAATTGGTAGGTGATGAGTTACGTGCCAGAGCAGGCGGGTTCCAGGGTCCCATTCACAGAGGAGATGGGTCTTTGGTTAGGGGAGGAGATGGTAGGGCAGCCTCCCCTCTGCTCCAGCTCCCAGAGCGCTGTATGTCTTCCCAGGAGCAGTGGCAAGAGCCTTTTGCAAAACCAAGGGGGCTAGACTACATGGGGTATTGACAGGACCAAAATGTCTGTGTTCCCCAAAGAACCCGTGGCAAGTGGCCAGCTTTCCCTCCCTGGGGGCAATCCCTGTGCCCGGCTGTTGGCATCCCCCAGCAGGTCTGGGAAGGGTGCAAGTCCAAAACGCCAGCCCCAGGCTGGGGGCCTCAGCTGAGAAGTTGTTTCCCAGGATGTCTATGTCAGCTGGACCACAGAGCTGCTATGATGAACTGAGCAGTCCCCAGGGAAAAGGTCTCCTTGTTGGCCAGACCCAAACAATGTAGCTTCGGGGGCTGAGAAAGGCATAGTCTGTCCCCATGTCCCTGGGGAGTGGAACAGACAGGAAAGGGCTTGGGAGGCAGCAAAGGAGGTTTGACATCTTCATCATCTGAGGTCTGTTAATCCAGATTAGAGGCATCTTTTGGAAATGTCCTTGACATTTGCCACTCTGCCTTGGGGCAGAGGGATGGAGCAGATGATTTGCAGTGACCCCTCCAGCTCTGGTGACTCTGACTCAGCTGAACTCCTGGCAGGTGCCATGTACACCCAAGGACATTGGGGTGTTTGCAAGCAGAGCCCAAATGCTCCCCAGTCCTATGTGGGTGCAGGGTGAGCTGCAGCCCTGCGAAGAAACAGGGGAGGTGGTGGGACTCACTGTGGCATGGCTGGGAACAAGGATGTTTGGTGGCAATTGCCTTCCCTGAGCAGAAGTCTCCATAAGGATTCTGCTCGTGTCCCCTGGAGCCCATGGGGATGCAATCAGCTGGAGTGAAGCCTGGCAGCAGCCGCCTGCTTTCCTGGTCCTGTTGTTTGCTTCAGTTACCAGACCCTGTGCAGCCCTGCTCAGACAGGGCCTCAACACTCATGAACAGCCTTTTGGCAAGGCTGGCAGGGCAGTGGAGGTGAGGTGAGACATGGGCTCAAAACACCTTTTCTCCAGGCCACAGGGAAGCCTGAAAGAAAAACTGGGTTTCTGGATGAAACTTCTTCCTCCGTGGTTTGTCAAGGCCCGCAGAGCTGCCTTGGCTTTGCGCCATGCCAAGGTGCAAAGGCACCTGGCCGAAGGCGGGCAGGGAGGATGGCTGACACGGGCAGCACTGCCACCACAACGTGCACAGCCGCCACCACCACAGCTGCCCTGCACAGTCCCTGCCAGCTGCATTTGTCAGCCCGGGGCAGCTGCTCCATCCCTCACCCAGCCGCACGCGTCGCTGGATTAACGCGCTGGCGCTGCCATTGCCCGGAGAGGTGGGAGATTAGCCCCTGCCAGCTTTTATAGATGCACTGCTTGGCAGCTGAGCTTCTGCACGGTTTCACCTGCTTTAATGATAATAAGGTGACATCAGCAGCCCAAATCAAAGTCTCCCCGGCTTTGGGCACCTCTGAGAGAAATGTATGCGTGTGTATGCGTGCACAAATATTATATGTACGTGCTAGTGCTTATGAAGGTATGGCAAAAACCATGCTACACCTTGTGGTTTGGGACTTTGCTTTCATAACTGCAGCCATTCAGTCCAGATTAGAGAGGGGCAGTGTCTCTAGGAGGTGACATGAGGCAAAAGGCTGTGTGGCCCACAACAGTCGGTCAGAGATGAACCATCTTGGGGGCACTGGGTATAAACTGCCAGTTGGAAACTTGCCTGCTCAGAACAGGAGAAGGGACAGACTCGGAAGGGAGTGCAGAAAAATACACGAAGCCTCCTGCTCCACTGAAATTTCTCGTTATGTTTATGTATCCTCTGGGATGGATGAAAGGCAAATGGGTATTGAAATGGCCCTTTGCTCTCAGCTGCAGCAGAGACCTCTGGCAAGAGCCCATCCAGCAGAAGGAAATGATGTCTTATTACATTAAATATCAGATGACACATTATCACATTGGACTTGCTATACTAGCTAAATGATGCCCCTCTTCAAAAAATAACTAGGAAAAAATGTTGCCATAGACATCAAATACATGAGGAAAAAGTTGTGCTTGTGTTTTGGGGCTGCTTCACACAGGAAGGTGGGGTTTTGGTTTTGATTATGTTTTCTCAACTGTTAAAACCTCCCTGCCAATATGTCCTGAGCTTCACATGCTTCATCTAACTACAGACCTAGCAACAGATAAATATGCCATGACAAATTTGGCCACATTACTTTATTGATGGCCAAAAAAAACCCCAGATCACTTGAGACTGAAAGCCTGAACACCAGCCAAATGGTCACAAGCGGAGAGATGAAAGATTTCATGCCAGAAAGGGAGAGAAATTACTAAAATCCCAAATAACTGGAAGGCCTCTGCCGAGGTGAGGACTCAGCTGCAGATCATCCTCAAAGAAGCAGAAAGAGAGAGCAGAAACACAAGGAAAGGGAAACAAATCACACTTGAGGTGACTGGACATTGCCACTTGGGCAGTAGCATCATTGGAACCAGAGGACATCAGGCAGGATCTGCTCATGAGAGGCACTTGGTGCCCCTTGCACCAGCAAAATAAGTGAGGGGATTTGAAGTATCTATTTGTGATGATTGGGGAGGAGTATTGCATAGATTAAAGTTATATTTGCAGCTATTAAACATGATCAGATTAGTGAAATCTTGAGATGAGAGAGAAGCTTCAGAGGGATCAGCCCAAGCTAATTAGTTGGGCAACGTGATGGGAGAAGAAATTAAACATGGGCAAGGAGAAAGTAAAGCATATTGGAAGGAACGACTTCAATGCTTCATAATCACTAGTGATTTCTAAATTAACTGGAAGCATGGAGGGAAAAAAAAAAAGATGTGGGTGTATCTGTGGACAATAGAGTGAAAACCATCTGGTTAACGTACAGTGGTGAGGGAAAAAAAAAACAACCCAACATGCTGTCAGATTGCTTTCACAGAGTGATACAGAAAATAACAAAAATATTACAGTACTGTGTTGGTACTGTACTGAGTCACTACTCAGCTGTTATGGATAAACTGAGGTTTTTCAATTAGAAGACAGATTCAGATAATTTGTTGTGAAAAGTACAGTTAAAAAAGTAAAGTCTTCTGTAGACGTGAAGTGCCAAGCTCTGGAGTGCAGAAGGAAATTTTAGTGTTAGAAGGAAATCTGGCTGTTGAGGAGGCAGTGGTAAGCAAGGCATAAGCTGCAAGTCCCTTATGAAACATAGCACCCAGCATCAGATTTTGTCAGGCCTCAGATATCATTAGCAGATGATAACACAGATGTTTCCAACTTCCCAGTTAAAGCTCCTGAAAAGCCAGTGTCTGTGATACATTTGAATAGCGTCCTTCTGGGGTTAGTGTAATTTTCCTCCCTCTCAGTAAACGTCAGGTTCTGAGGAGGCTGAAGACTAAAACTCTTCATGTGGAAAAATCCATGGGGAAGTCCCTTCTTACCTCCTCCTTTCCCTCCATCGCCCATGGTCCTGACTGTATCTCCTGTGGCCATGTCAAGTGGGGCTCTCTTCTTTCTACCCCTTGCCAGCTGGAGCAGGAGCTGGAGCAGTGCTGGAGCAGTATTCGGGCTGCCTGGTGCTGGGCCCGTTTCCTCAGCAGATGATGGGTAGGGGAAGGTAGGTGCCTTTGGAAAGCTTTTCAGAGCACCTGAATTCTGTTGTAATTAAGCTTTCAACTGACATGCTGTGAAGAGCCATTCAGTGGGACCTTTTCTGTGGTTCAGCTAGGGAGCCTTGGTGGATGCCTAAAGTATGTGGCAGCATCTCCAGCTCCTCACAGCGTAGGAAACTCCAGTCCTCCTGGACAGTCACCTGTATGCCCGTGCCACTTGGACACAGAGGTCTTTACAGTAAGGGGCAGTTCCTCATGAGAGTCTTGCTCCTCCACGAATTCCAAGTATCCTCTTCAAAGCTGATGCTCCTGGACGAGAGCCAGAGGAGGGGTAGGCTGGGGGAGTGGGGGAGCGGTGTGGGATGTACAAGGATGGGACGTGGGGCAAGGAGGGAGAAGGAGGTGGTATGTATGTGTGTGTGCACGTCATACAGGGGATGTGTTCAGGCAAATAGCAGACATCTGGAGGATGAGCAGGATAGGGAAGGGAACCCTATGTGCTGTCTAGCTGCTTTGCATCGCGCTGGCAAAGCAAAGCAGCTCTAAACCCAGAATAGCTGGTCCATATGCTTTGTCTGTTTTCACCCGCAGCCAGAGCCTTGTGGTAAATCTGGACATGAAAGATGATGGTCTCTTAGAAAACTAAAGCTGACTGGTGGTGCTACCTGTCTGCCACAGATGGCCTTGGTACAGTCCTTCCTGCCTAATGAGCTGTGATTCTACAACCACATAGTGTTTGGGTGGTGTCACTGAATGTCAGAGCTGAAGTTGCTGTTGAAGGTGAAATTCTGAGTTATGAAGAAAATCTTGGGGAGAAAACCACATAACACCAAACCTGTGGTCCTAGGTACCAAAAAAGCTCAGAGGGCTTCAGCTTTAAAAAAATGTAGATGTGTTTGGGCCAAGCCAGGGTGTCTGAGACCTGTCTGTGCACTTCTACATCCTATTATCTTGAATTTTGGGCATAAACTGAAGACTTCATTCTGACATAATTCTTCCCAAGAATAGAAGCCTGTGACATGCGTTTGCCTGGCAAACCTTGCCCAGCTTTATCAGGATGGAAGTGAGGTCAATGGCTGATGGACGTGATTCAGCCTTCCTGCTACCAGGGCTGGTTCTGCTGCTGGTACAGACTGCAGCCATTAGTCCCCAGGGCCTGGGAGTGCACAAAGAAAATAACAGAATTGAGTTGTTTTGAGAGGAGATGGCATACAGCGAACTCCTCATGTCCCACAGCTGGCTTTGAGCCAGTCCCATAATCCCACAAGGGCCTGATCTGTGATGCTTTGCTCCTTCTAGGGTTCATCTACTTTTTTTTTTTGTTCTCTCTCGTTTTTCAGAGTTGTCCTGCTCTGCCCAAAGAAGCCATGCTGAGCAAGGATGTGTCCCAGCCTGTGCACATGGGGACATGGGCAGCCACAGCAGCTGAGGGCTCTTAGGCTGCCTCTGTGCCACGATGTGGCTGTGGAGGGTTTGTGTCCAACCCCAGCAAAGACAGTGACTACCTGCGATGGCAGCCAGCTGCTTGAAAGCAGGTCCCCCACCAACTAATTGCCGAATAAATCACCTTTAGAGGCTGGCAGACTGAACCCTGGGGACCTCCTCCCTCAGCTATTGACAAGAGGTGATGTCTCTGGAAACGAAGCTTTACAAGGCTGCTGAGGCCCAAGATGAAAGGCAGGCAGCAGGGTTAGGAAGAAAATATCAAGGTCCAGCTGTGTGAACACCACAGGGACCTTCTCCATTTGAGCTTGGTCCCTTGCTGGCTCAGAGGAGGGGCAGTGGTGAAGCTGCATCCCTGTCTGAGGAACCCCACAGCTTCCTGCAGACCCTCTAGTATCCACTTGCCCACTCCTGAGGGTTTGAGATCAGCTCACAGGCAGCTAGGCACATGGGACAACCTCCACTTAATGTCTGGGGTGGGGACAGGACCTTGCACCAGGGAGAGCCTCCCATTGCAGCCCCGATGCACACAGACCTGCAGACCTCGGGGCTTCTCCTTTTTCCCTCCATCCTGGTATCAAGCCCCAGGGAAACTGATTGTGAACATTTTAAGGAAATTCATCTTGACAAAGAGGAATAGAAAGGCTCTGCCCCCCAAATACTTGAAAAATATTGAAATTCACTTGAATAAGCAAAAAAAAATGGCTGAACTGTCACGCACGAGGCACATGAATCATCTTCAGGGAGGAAAACGGTCCTGGTGATGTCTGGGCTTGAAGTAACAGTAGTTAACATTATAATGACTCATACCACATATGCGTCACATTGTTTTTCATTAAGAGCAGAATTCTGGTGTCCTGTGACTAACTGGAAATTGGAATCATGGTCCTGAAGCCTTGGGCCAGGGACTTGTCTTGGCTATAGGCTCTGGCTGAGTGCCAAAGGCATTATCAGCCGTCAAATATTAAATAATAATAATAATTCTCAGATCAAACACTCCATTCAAATGACAAGAATGAGATGGGCTCTAGAGCTGCCATCCCCAGGGAGAGACATGGTTTTAATAGGTAGAAAATGGATAAATTGAGGGCAGGCACCTCAAAAGGCCCTTCCTCTGCTCTCAGCTCATTAATGTCAAACTGGGCTCTGCCGCCCATTTCTGATTTTCAGACAAGGTCAAAATTTCCATTTCTGTCTCTCCACAGAAAAACCTCAGATTCTTCTTCAATAACCCCATGGCTCCCTCAGCATTCTCCCAACAAATCTTTTGATCTGTGTAAATCCCTGCTAGCAAGCCATGGGTGTCAGCTGCTGCAGCCCAAGCCACTCAGTCAGCATCACACAGACCAGCCACCAAGTCTCTTGGTTTGCCCATACTTGCTTGGGACTGGAGCTAGCACTAACACTTCACCCTTCAATACAGGGCTCTGGAAGCTGGGGGAGTTTGAGGTGACAGAGGTGGAGGGACAATGGCAGGCAAGAGGAACAACATAAAGATGGATGAGTTAGGGAGGGAGAAATGCAGGGGGAGTCAGGGAATGAATTAGTGGCAGCTAATTGAGGACAACTTCAATTTTTTTGAGGCTTTTGTGGGCTCATATCATTGCACTTGGCCAGGGGAAGTGGCAAGGCTCTGGGGCATGCCCCTTGCCCTTGGCCAGGACAGTATTCTCCAGCATCTAAGCCTTGTGGCTGCCCCGTAAGCTTGGTTAGGATATTTTGGGGTTTGCTTTCAGTCTTCTAGCATGGGGCTGGAGTGCAGCAAGCCCACCCAAAGCAGCACTCATGGACTATTGCCTCTGCTCCAATGACAATATGCTCAGATGATATTGAAAATTGATAAGCAGCAGGAGGAAGTTGCCAGGAAACCGGAGGTGAAGGCAAGGAGACCCCAAGGAGCAACATGCCATAGGGAAAAATGGAAGAGATGAAGCTCTGGGACATGAGCCAAGGATGTACTGAGCTGCCAGGGGGGGCAGTTTCAGGCTCCTCGATCACAGCTATGGTTTGGTGGCAGCATAACTCCACTTCCAGAGGACTGCCACAGGCTTTGAGGCAGAAATGATGTCACTTGTTCCCTATGGTTGCCTTGTTTCAATGCTGGAGCTCTCTGTAGGGGTTACAATGAGCAGTCCCTAAAGTGACTGCTGGAGCCTGTAGAAGGTCATAGGCTGGGTACCACAGGAGGTTGTGCAAACACCTCTGCATGGCTGGGAAACACCCCTCCTGCTCAGACCTGACTTGTGATGAGGCTCTGGAGGGCTTGGACCATGAGATGGGTGAGACATCCATGGAGTCTCATGTTCTCAGAGCAATGGCTCCTCCAGGCTCTGGGCCCTGCTAAAGCTTGTGCCATCAGCTTAAAACCACTCTTTATAATCAAATTGTCTTCCAGTATGATAGTGTCAAGCCTGGGTGAGAGCAAAGTAATCAAGGGATATGCTGGAGTTACTGTATCAAACTGCAGGAAGAGAAAAAACAAGATCTGGCAGATATCTATGGTGTGAAAATCACTTTACCCCCCTACTATCCAAATAATACAGACCAACTAAAGATTTTTAACAAACTTTAAAAAATATGCAACTCACGAGCTGAAGGAAGCAAGAGAAAAATGCATCTCAGAGGATATTATTCATATGGAAAGTGATGAACTACAGAAAATAAGTGCCTATAATTGAAGCTCCTTCTCAATCACTGCAGCAGGACAAGGACAGTGCTCTCCCTGCTGAAGAGCAAGTGTTGTCGTGGGTGGCACTGATGCACCATCTGAAATTCATAGCAGGCCAATAACCATTCACATCTGCTGCTGAAATATCTTGCAGGGGCTAGATTAACAGGAGGAAGAGTCTTACAAACCTTGGGAGGTAAGACTGCCTGGAGGTAGAGCCAAAAATACAATAGCAGTGGTGTTCAGAGGGAAACAGTGGTCATATAAATTGCCCATTCAGCTTTGCCTCTCTAACTTGAGGACAAGGCCAGAGCTGGACCTGTGGCAAGGACAGCATCTGCAACCATTTGGTACCACACTGACTGAGACTCACTCCAAGGTACTTTCACAGGCAGGCAGGCCATGGTTGGGAGCTTTAATCTAAGGAGAAGTAGCCAGTGTATTTGTTTTCTTGTGGATTCTCAGCTGTAACAGCCAACTGTGCATGAAGTCTGTGCAGCTGTTTGGGTTTTATTTGGGTTCCTTCTCAGGGTTGTAGATTTAGCTGTACCAATTACTGCCTCAACCTCAGACTAGAGACCATTTATAAACAGGGAAGTACTTCAAGTGTTGAGTCTGCCAGGCTATGACATAAAAGGTACTAGTTTGGAGGAACTGTGCTGTAATTGATTGACTTAAGATATTCTTATCTGTGACACAGTTACAGATGCAAACTCAAAAGCACATTTCTAAAAGGTGAGAATACAAAACAAAAATGTTTTACAAGCCACTCTGGCTCTCCAAAAGCCATCGATGCGTTTCTAATGCAGCACGTCAAACCCATCAGCACAAATAGCATCATGGCTGTCCTGAAGGGACCTGCCTGCCCTTCTCCTCCACCTCCCTGCACCAGCCAGGAGGAACCTACACATACAGCCCTCTGGGCTCAAGGCCACAGCTCTGGGCCTGAGCAGGTAAGGTCTGAAGACCAAGATGCCCGTGTAGCTTCTGGACTGAAGTGTCCCAAACAAAGTCACCTCATAGCAGCATCGCTCCTGATCAGAGCATCTCTCAGCTGTCCAAAGTTCCTGTATTTTTAAAAACAAGCTTCTCCTCCAGACTGATTTGCTAACTTTGCAAAGTTGCTCTGACCAGGTTCTTCACAGCTGGGTACCACTCCCCTGCACTTAATACCACATCAGCATGATTTTGAAGCATGGGGGTCCTGCAGCAGTTCTGCTGGCCCTGGAAACTGGGGGAGTGGGCTGCAAAGAACATTCTGTATGTTTTCCCTGAGTTGTGCATTTTGCTCAGGCTTTATCATTATTTACCTCATCCCCTGATGACCTTGTGAGAACACTAAACACCCACATGGACATTTGGTTCAATTATTGCAATTCCCTCTCCACAGGACTTCTCCATTGTACCTTGCAGGTTGTTCTGGAGGCAGCGGCATGCTGGCTTGCTGGCTGGAGCTGCACTGATCATGTCATCTTCACTTCTTCTGCCTTTAAAGTACTTGATTGACTGATTTTGGCCTCACCAGTCCTTAAAGCCTTCACCAATGTTTATTGTACATGTCCTGAAGTCCTGTTCTCCATCTGCACAAGAACTGCCTGTCAAATCTTCTCATCAAACCTCTGTCCTCACCTCAGCCCACTCTGTTCCTTCAGCAGTGTTAATATAGAGAAAGAAGGTCTGGGCCTGGAAGATGCTGCACCGTTGGTATCATTCTTGTTTCTCATCTGGCTGCAAGGTAGACTTCAATAAATACCATTTTCTAACACACAAGAGATGGCAGGGGCAGGCGATACACTGGCAGCAGAAGAGGAAAACCTGGGTTGCATGTCTAGGATGTTGCATGTAATGGCACAAAGCTAGCTGCAGGAGTGGTGTCTTCAGGAGAGCTTAGAGATAAGATGGTTGGAAGATCAGGAAGGGCAATCAGAAGCTAAATAGAAAAGAGAGGGTGGATAAAGGTAGGGACATAAGGATAAGAAGATTAAACCTTATTCAAGAAGAAGCAGAGAGAAAAGCCATCAATGGTGATAGAAACGGGTGCCATTGAGCATGGGTTAAAGGAAGCAGAGATAAAGAGGCATGGCTGAGGCCTTCTTTTACTGAGCACTTGTCCCAGTAAGAATATCAGCATCAGTAAGCAGCATACCAGCCATATTCCTCCCTCTGATCTTAAACCATATGCCAAGGATCCAAGGGGACCAACCACTGGTAGAATAAAAAGATTTAGAAGATGACTTAGGATGCCGGATGCAGTGGAGACGGGTGAATGGACTGAGGGCCCAGGTGATTAGTCCAGCTCCAACTGTGAAGCTGAAGTAGGATGCCATTGTTCTTTCCTCTGCTCCCAACTGTGCCGATGTCCCACTGCCGCTGGGGGCTTGCCTTCAGGAGGCAGCTGGGGGGAACCCTTCCAGTAACCAGAGACCCTATACAGTGTGTTCATTACCTAGATAAGCTCACCAAACACCACTGCAGGGAGAGCCAGCTTTTATGGTGTTAACCTGAAGGCAGGACACCTGATGTTAATGCTGAAGGTAGGGGCACCTGGTGGTGATCTCCTAATTGGTTCCCACCAAAGGCTGGCCAGACCTTGGGTGAAAACCAGTCAGGAAGGTCTTTTCTTGCTGTTTGTGGACATCATACATATGTCAACCCTGACTCAGGGCTGGGAGTTTAAACCCCAGCACTTTAGGACTACAAAACAGAGGCTGTCAAGACATGACTTTGACCAGCACCTGGGTTAGAGCTAGGCTTGTCCACACAGTGGAGCAAGCCAGACCCTAGGGAAGGCAGGTACAACAGACTGGTAAATCTTGGACATGGGCTGAGTGTCAGATGGAGGATGGATGAAGGTGCCCACACTGGCTTCAAGCCTGTGTTGAAGGTAGAGGAGCATCACAGGAAGAATGTCACCCCACTAGTATGGTAGATTTTTAGCATTCTGCTTGCCATCCCATTTTCTCCTCCTGCTCTGTACCAACTTCCTTTAGTTTGCTCATTAAAAGGAGCTGGGTTATTACAACAAATTGTGTCATTTTTTCTTTAAACCTGTGAAAAAGTTAAAGCTCTGAAACTGCCCTGAACATTAATGAGTATAATCTTGGCTCACGTAAGTTACTGGCAAGCTTCTCACTGACTCCTGTGGAGCCAAGATTTCACCTCAGATGGAGGCTATCTTTCAATTAAAGGTATTACTCTTAATAGTCATTAAAATTCTGTTTAATCCAGCTCTACAAGGGGCAAACCCTGAAATTCATTACAAGTTGTATAAAAAAGCAGAGTGAAATACCACACTCAGGAAAAGTACCTCGTTGTAGATGCTGAGGAATGTCACAAATTTAAGGCCAGGTCCAAGCAGTGGGACAACCTGGTGTGCAGGTACTTGGTGCTACCTGTAGGGGAGCTGAATCTCAGAAACCTGAGTATCAGTATTTTCTGACCCTCAACTCTGAACCAAAGTGCCCTGGATCGATCCTTCAGGTTGCTTTCATTTCAGTGCAGGCATCTTAGAATCTCTGCCTCTATTTGTGGATGCTGTAGTTTTACATGAGTTTTCATGAGACTTATGTAAATAAAAAGTATTTCTTCATCAAATAAGTACCAGTGCCTTTTTCACCAGCTGCAGCTTTAGGTATTTGTTCAACCTCTGTGAGAAGCCCTGCTCTGCCATGTTAAAAAAAAAAAAAAAATTTTTCTGTTCCTTGTGTTTCTCTGCATCTGTGAATTCCTTTATTTTTATTTTAGACGCTGTCCCATCAAGCTGGTTGAGTCCTAAATCTCTATCCTCTCTCTCTCTCTGCATTCTGCAACACAGATTTAACCCTACAAGCACCACTGCCAGCTGAAGCCAGAAGGCAGGCTGCCAACAGCCCCCGCTCCCTCTCCTCCCAAACATCAGCTGCCTTTCCCTGGCTGTGAAATATTGCTGGATGAAATAAGTTAGGTTCCCTCAATCAATAATCCTTCAGTACTCCTGAGCACTAAGGAAGCAGCCTGCTTCCACCTTTTCCAGCTAATTCCCAGAAAACTGTTCTCCTGTCTTCCCTGCTGCCCTACCAGATCCTGTTTCTCTCCACCCCTCCCTCATCCCTCTGTGGTTTCCAAAGACTGGCACTGTTCTTCCTTGTGCTTGCTTTATTTCCCTAAGCTGCACCTGTATTTCTTTTACTTCTTGCCCTCTACCTCTTCTCACTTTCTTCTTCCAGCCTCCCTGCTCTGCTTCCTCCTTACTTCCATCTCCCAAT
The DNA here is from genome assembly GCF_000691845.1 of Merops nubicus. Taxonomy (NCBI): domain Eukaryota; kingdom Metazoa; phylum Chordata; class Aves; order Coraciiformes; family Meropidae; genus Merops; species Merops nubicus. The sequence goes on along the minus strand of NW_008621785.1, from coordinate 14,162 downwards.
AAATTGTATGTTGTCATTTACAACCATAATGATGATGAAAGACCCGAGATGTGGAGATGGAAGGCACCGGTTCCCTCCCTGCCCCTTTCCTCCTCCCCTCACACCTCAGGCATGTTTCATCTTTGCAGCTCTCATGCTGCCGAAGCGACAGAGCTCCAGCCTGGCCAGGGAGCATCCACCTCATACCAGCTGATGCAAAAGTGATGAAGGATGGCAGAAGGGGCCAGTTCCCCTGGATAAGCTCCTTTGGGGAGCCATGGTGTTACAGCTGGAGCAAGGTGAGGGCTGGCTCTCTAAGTGCTTTCCACCCAGCCATTGCCAAGTGCTCTGCGGCGATAGGCAAATTGCTTTATCTCTGTGACACAGATGGAGAAGCTGAAACAAGCCACTGGGCTCTGTAATGAGTGAGAGGGACACCAGCCGACTGCCCCTCCTTTACACTTTGAAGGAAAATGTCACTGGAGGGCCTGGCCTCAGAGACTAAGCACAGTTAAACTTGATTCTCCCAGCGGGAACAGTAGCAAACCTTTTCACTGCAGATCTGGAGTACGTGACATAAAGTTCAGTGCAAAGTTTGACATTCCTCTGCCTCCAGCCTGTTGCTGAGGTGACAAGGGACAAACTTGGAGGGAGTGCCTGCAGAAGCTGGACTGCAGCTGCAGCAGGCAGCACAGCAGGAAGGCTCAGGGGAGCAGCCCTTTAGCGGGGAAGCCGATGAAGCAGACAAACACAGTGATGGATACAACCACGGCATGGCAAAAGCCGTGTAAGACAGGCATAGCCCATGCAGCCCCATACAGAAACTCCCACCTTCACCTTACCCTGGCCCCAGGGAGCAGGTAGATTTATTGGAAGTTGATCCAAGCAGCCCCTGGACAAAACCAGCCCAGCAGCTCACCTTGGCCATAGCTGCAGGTCAGGCCCCATAGAGCCATCAGCCCTGCTCCTGTTCATTCTTTTTGCTTTTGCTTTAAAGGAAAGTTTTTACCTCTCTCTCCTCTTGAAATACCTGTGCCTGTTCCCACATTGCATGTGTCATTCTTGATGAATTTAGTAAATCAAAGCAGGTAGCCAACTGTTGGCTGAACATTAGCCATGCTGGAGATGCTTTTCCAGTGGTATAAGCTGTTTCGATAAGATAATGAGAAATTAGTCAAGCGTTCATGAACAGATGCTCTTCCTTCTGAAGAACACAGGGCTTGCTTCATTGTTTGAACAAATCTTTCTGCTAAGCCACTGCTAGCTGCTAAGGTGCTGATTTGACGTGACATGTACCATTCGTCTTCATAACAGTTTCCAAGTTGGGTGCTACAGAGGTCTGCTGTCACCCACGGGCTGTTTTGGCTGAGTCAGACACACCTCCCAGCAAGTGCCTTCAGTGGATGGAAAGGAAATTTCTTGAGCTGGTCCAGGAGGCCACCACACACTTCTTGTTTCAATGCCTCTCCACCACTCCTCCTGCAACACCACTGGGCATCTGGCCATTGCCTATAGACACACACAGACTGCAGTCTCTGTCATGTTGGTTCTGAGGAGCACATAGGCCAGTCCTCTGTTTTCTTTCCTCTCTGGAAAGCATGCACAGCTTCCTCCAAGGAAAAGCTTTCTGTCAGTGTGACAAGCATATGGCAGGTCATCTTCATGGCAGTGGCCTGAGGGTGTGGAGACCATATTAAGGAAGGACACCTAGAACCAACATCTCTGGCCACCTCCAGTAATGTAGTGAGCAATTCAGTGTCTTCTCAAGAGGGCCAACTCAAAAACCAGAGTGCTGGTTCTACTGTGTAGTATAGTTACAGTCAGACTTCTCCTGATCTTCTTAAGGAGGGATGAAATAGTGGAAGACTTCCAACACCTTTTTTTGTTTTGTTTTGGTTTTTTTTTTTTTTTTTTTTTTTTTTTTATTTCTGGAATCTCTGTGAAAAAAAGAGTGTATTCCAAAATCACTTATATTTCTGGAATGAGGGTAAACACTGGAGTTTGAAGGCTCAGTGGCTTCATTCATATGGATCAAGTTCTCTATAAAAAGTTGATAAATTGATACTTCTGCTTGTGCATTCGAAAGCTACAGCTCTTCACATGGGGTCTGGCTGCACCTAGGCTCTCAGGACTCTTATTTTATATCTGTCAGGCTCAAGCAGTTTATTAACACATTTGTTCTTGTCCAGCCTCTTGTTAAGCCCTACTTCTCTTCCTGGGCTGCTGTATTTATTCCTGGTTGTCTTCTGACTATCAAACCAAATTTGGATGTGAACTCGGTGATGGACATCATGGCGTGCTTGAAACCATTATAAGGGGCAGAAATAGCCTACACATACAGCAGGAACAGCTCTCTGATTCAGAGTCCTTAGTATAGATCAGAGCCTATAAGATTCAAAATCCATATAGACCATCAGAGACTGTGTGGTCTCTGGATTTCCTCTGAAACATGCCTTGGCATGTAGAAAAAAAAGCAGTCATCTAAAACAATTTCTTTAACCCTTGCTAGCCTGGGGTAGACCAGTGCAGTAGAATGACAGGTATCTGAAGCTGGGGCTGGGTTAAAGCGTGGCACACTAGCCCAGAGATTTTTTACCTCTGGATTCTGCAGCAGCAACAGGTGACCTGATTAGGATTGGTGGTGGAGCTCCAGGGCTGGTTGGACTAGCTGTCCCTCAGCTCTGAAAATGCATCCTCGGACGTTTTCAGAAAACTAACTCCTGTGTTCATGGGCATTTTCTCACTCACCTATTTCCCTTGTACGTCAGTGAAACAGCCTTAATAGGCAAAGGAGTTCATCAGGTAGCCCACAACACACTGAAAGCCATTCCTGATCAAAGCCATTGCCTTGCCAAAACCAGAATTACCCTGAAACCTTGGGGAACCCCTGAAGCTCTGAAGATTTATATAACCAGGTCACTTTTCACTGCACTAATACCCCCTGGCTCTGTGGTGCAGGAGGCAGGGGAGTGCTTTCTTCACCCACTTTTCTGATTCTGCCCCTACTTCCAGTGCAGGAGCCATCCTTTCCTGAGACCACTCCCTCGGGGCATGCAGAAGCATTACCTGGGGCTGCTTTCCAATGCATGGCTTGCACCAAACCTGGTGCGCCTTGACCACCTGTCATTGTAAAGAAACAGTCCCTCCCCTGCACTCCCATTAAAGGACACTGATGTTTGTTGTTTCCTTTCTGCTTTTTCCTGCCAGAGAGTTGCACACCTCACTGCCCCAGCCCAGCAACTCATCACTGCCATGATACATCTGTGAGACCCATCAAAGCCGTGGGATTAGGTCTTTCACAAGCCGCCAACTTTCTGCTGAATGTGCCCCCAACTTCACTAACAAATCTGCAGCAACAGTGATCCAATTTTGTCTCTCTCTGCCACTCAACCTTAGACAAGAGCATGGAATTTATTATGCTGGGACTTGTGCTCCTAAGCGTGAGGAGCTGCTGTCATCGGCAGTTGACAAGCCATCAAGAAAACACTGCTGTCAAAGTAACGAGCCAGCAGTTACCATTTCCCCAAACCCCTGTTTGTCTGTAAACAGCAGGAGGAGTGCAGCTCCTCCTCATAAAAACAGGCTCTCCAGGGCCTTGAGGGGAACCATTCCTGTAACCCCTGCTCAGGACAGGATGCAGCTCCCAGCCCCACAGCCTCGCTGCTGGAGGATGAGCAGCTTCTGAGGTGGCTGCTGTGCGCTGCTGCAGGCAGGAGGAAGCCCTGGCCATTTGGCCAGAGACTTTTTTGCTGGTGATGGGTAAAAATAGTGTGGTGAGGCTGTCCATCATGTCTGCACCCTTATTTTTTGGAAGAACCTGTCTTGGGCTTGAATAACCTCTAAGCATGGCAGGAGAGGACTTGGCATGGAGCGTCAGGTCCACGGGCTTCCTAATATGGTTATTACCTGGAAGTGGCTAGTAGCCAGAAGTCACATCATTGCTATTTGATTGAAGAAAATTCTTTCGCATTAAACCTCCTTTTTTAAAATTTAGGACCAGAATTCTTGGCATGCCATTTTCCCTGAGGATGCAGATGCTCTTACAAGGTGGCTTCGACTCCTTTGGGTGAGGATCCCTCTGCTGGCAGCAGCCCATTGGCCATCACACACGTGGCATCTCCAGGCTGACAAATGGGAAGTCACCCACAATTATTTTCTGAAGGAACCCACATACATTATTTAGAGCGAAGCCCAGAGTGACACCTCCCTTGTGTGCCCTTGAGCTGAGCTGGTCTAAAATGCAATTGTTTGAAATGTCATGTCAGGAAGACCTTTATCAGCAAGTGCTGTGTGGGAGCATTTTGGAGAGGAGATATTTTGGAAGCACACATATGTTTCAGCTCTGTTTAGGGGCTGGTCCCTCAGGGCTGTGAGATGTTTCCATCACTTTGTATCTGTTTTCTGTGGGCCAAGTCAATTCATAGCTGTTTAGTTACTTTTGATAATGTATATAGGGCTCCTGTCTGAAATGAAGCCAGTACACAGGGTATTTCCCTTAGCATTTAAAGTGCCCTTCCACCAGGAGAACTAAGGTTTCAAGGTATTGAATCATTCCCTTTTGTTCACAGGTTGTTTTGCTCTAATGTGTCACAGAGTAATGAAAAAAAAAAACCAAAACAAACCAAAACCAAGAAGTGTGGGGGGTGAAATGCTGAAGTCCATCTCATGACTCAGCCATGGCCAGATATTAAAGACAAGTTAAAACACCTTATTTCATCCTCTCAGAAAATCATTCATTGCTGTGGTGCCCAGAGGTAGGTATTAAAAGACAAGGGATGATGCATGACTCTGGGTCCGAATGAGCACCCCTGGCTGAAATTTCATCACAGCCACCTGTTCCCCAAAATTAGATTTTCTGCAGCCTGTTGTTTCCATCCAGGCAGTGTTGGCAGGACACAACATGGGTTTAGCTCTGCCGTAGGCAAGCAGCAGGTGAGCAGGTGCCTGCCTCTTTAACGGGGAGGTAAACCAAATTAATCCCATTCCTACCATCAGAGGGAGGCTGAGAGGTCAGTGGAGAACTGCTCTACACAGCTACATTTTTACTGTATTAATTTCCCCACTGCTCAGTCAGAGGATTCAAGACCAAATCCATTTTGCAGCTAGCATGTAAATAGAGAAAACCTAGAAAATGGTGGGAACCAGTATCACCGTGGAGGAAGTCTGCACTGCCCAGCTTTCTTTGCCTTTCCCAGGAACAAGGCTGCCTTTCCAAGGTGGATTGCTGGTGCTTGCTCTCCTGGCCCCTGAGTGTGACAGGTATGAAGTTGAGGTTTCCCTGCTAGGACTAACTCAAGATCAGTGCTGAGCATGGCACCAGAGCCGCTCGTCCAGGGCAGAGTTCCTCCCCTCCTGCCTTGTTTCAGAGAGAAAAGATACTGCTTTTTCCCCAAAAACCTTTCAGACAACCTCAGGTAGAAAGGAAAGACTCCATATTTCACTCGAAATCAGGAATCCAGAAGATTAAAGAAAAAAAAAAGAGTTAATTGCTATTTCTGTCAATCAGATAGAGATGAACATTTTAATTTTTAAATGAACGGGCTTCTCTTTCTTCCCCTGCTAACGCAGAAGCTTGCAAATTCCTGCCTGAAAATGATTTCTCAATTAACTGGTGACTGTATGCATGTTAACTGCTGCAGTGCACTGAATTATTTTGCACTTTTTGTTATTATGAAAAGGTTGGGGAAAAATTTAGCTGTTGTCTCACGAAGTTGAGGCTCGACTTTTACATTGCCAGTATTTTGGCTGCTCATCTTCTCAGGCAACTGCATGGACCCATTGGCTTTTGCTGTCTCTGTTGGGTTGGCTCCTGTGGTCTTGGCTGAGTACTTGCTAGATGTGATCTCCAGGCTCTGTGTTTGAATGTAGGCTCCTCTTGGAGGTGGACATGTCTCCTCTGGACAGGTCGTCAAGGACAGCTCTGCTAGCCTTGAAGACAGACTGATGTTTGACAGAGAACCTGTTATCTCTGCTTTGTGGGTGTGGAGTAGAGTGCTTGCAGCCTGCAGTGCCCTCACTTTGGCCCAGAGAAGGGGGACCATTCTACAGCCATGCAGGGGGGACTCCTGGACATGGCCTTGGTGAGTAGCAAGCTGCAAAGCTCCTGCCTGCCATCTTGACTCCCACAGCACCCCTATCGCAGGCCCCTTTCTGGGTCATGCTGACCAGGAGAACATGTGCTTTGGTATGTTTTTGGCTGGTCCTGTGTGGGGTGCTGGGTTGAGGTGCCTACCAGGGCAGGACCCCCTGCTGCCAGCACACTGCTGACTGTACAAGTTTCTGCAGCCCTCCAGCCCCTCACTTATACTTATTGGGAAAAATAATTGGATGGATTGAAGTGCTGCACCGTTTTACTTAACAGATAAGAAATTTCATATCTGCCCTTATTAGGGACCAAGAGATACAAGCCAGCAGCAGAGGAAATTTCATTTCACTTCTGCTGACAGAGGAAGAAGTTTGAGGGGCTGCACACTGCTGCAGCTCGCTGCATGACAGTCGCCTCAGGGGGACCTGCCTGGGGTTGCTCTGAAGGGCTCAGTCAGGGACGTGTCGTGTCTCAGAGAGCCTTTTGCAGTGCCCAAATGCAGCGGGTTGGCATCTGGCAGTGTGAACAGCATGGGGGCTTGGGATGGTGTGAGATGCTCATCCTTACATCAGCACCCAGAGGACAGGGGAGTCCTGAGCCCTCACTGCCTGTGCAGGAGGCATCTGGCACCTCTCTGCCTCTGCTCCTCCATCACAAGTGCGAAACCCTCAGACTGGTAGAGAAAATCAGAGCCAAGCTGAAGCCATCATGGCACATGGGTCTCTTTAAGCTTGGCTGTCACCCTCTGTCAGGTGTAGCACTGTTATGACATCTTCGGTGCCTCATCTTGGTGAGACAAAAGGTCTTCACCAGAGGTATTGCCGAAATTCCTTGGGGCTGAGGGCCTTACCAGTCCCCCTGCTTTCTTGCTGTCTTGCTGCCACAGGGCCATGTGAAATGGGTTGCCAGAGCACAACCAGTTCTTGCCCAACACATGCGCTTGACCATCTCTGTCCTTAGCAGTGCTCAGAGGTACCCAGTAAGTCCATGTACTCCCCCAGCCAGGCTGAATGACCCTCTTGTCCCAGAGAGGCTGGCTGGCAAGGAAAGGAGAGGTCCCAGCAGTCCTTGCAGCTGACAAGCAAAACTCAAATAGGGAAAATTTGGGCAGCTCTCCAATTCTGCAAGCAAAGCTGGAGCAGGTGAGCACACTGGTATGAAGAGGAGGCATGACAAGGAGGACTGTTGTTGCCTGTGATTAGCCTGAAACCAGTGAAGTTCTTAATTGCCAAAAGCACAATGAGCCAGAGCAGGATGCTACACTGTGCTGAGGCAAATGGCATCTGAGGTTGAGGTGGCAAAGTCAGGAGGAGGTATAAACAACAGCACACGTGAAGTCACTCCTTGAACACAGGGTCCTCAGCATGCAAAAAAACCAGAGGACGTGGGGCAGTAAGGACTGGGCCACTGATTCCCTGCTGGCACAAACACATGGCATGCAGACAGTGCTGTCAGCCCTCACAACTTCATCTCTAAGCTTATAGCATTTAACACCCCTCTGTGGGGCCCAGTGTTTACAGGCGTGTTTCCGTGAGCTGTGAATAAAAAGATTTTTCATATACCTTCATATATCTTTCAGTATTTTCAAAATAAAAATTATTTCCCCTGACAGAGTGTAAAATGGGATTGTACGACTGGGAGGCATTCAAGCTGCATCCTGCATCGTGGGCAATCCTCAGGAGTAAAGGGCAGTGGTTTCAGGGGGACGTTCTTGGGATCTGGCAACATCTGCAACGCAGCCAGCAGCAGGTTCACCGTGTGCCTAAAACCACCACCCATCCCTAATGGAACAATAAAATGGAAGAGATTGAGCATCCTCCACGTACTGAGAGGATTTTGGGGAGTTGAGTGCCCCCTTAAGCAAGCCTGTGCAAGGTGTAGGGCAGTGATGGACCAGGGGTGGAGGGAGGTGTGGTGATGAACAGCCTCCTGCTGTCAGCCGTGACCAGGTGCTGGTGTTCGCCGGAGGAAGCCGGGGAGATTTCACCTCTCTTAAAAAAACTATGTTGAGTTTTTAAATCAATAGCTTCACCTTCTAAAATGTTCCAGAAGAGCCTGTAACGATTTTTAATCTATTCTAAATGTCAGAACAAACAGTGTTTTCTTCTGAAAGGGTTTGCAGGCAGCGGCGCTGGGAGGCAGGCAGAGTGCAGCTGCTCTGCCTCTCCAGCCCTCTGCTCCAGTCCACACAGCAGCCACAGCAGCTGCATGCTGCCGATCCCTGGTCCCCGGGTGCTGCAGGGAGCCTTGGCCAGGCTGTGGGCAGGAGCCAGCTTTACTTCTTGGGCTATTTTCTGTTAGAGCAGGAATAACTACGGAGAGAAGACCCATGCCTGGGGGTGAAGCTTTATCACTACCTCCTGCTGCTTAGTTTGGAGCAGCCAGGCCCTGGGGCACATTTGAGCCCCCCAGAAGGGAAGGATGTTAACCCTGAAGCCTGCTTTGACTTAAGAAGAAAGTCCCTGGCAGCTGTCAGGGCTGAGGGGTCCTCAGGGCACGTGTTGGGCTCCCACTGCCTTCCCGCAGCCCCTGGTTTGGGAGCACTGGTGTCAAGCCTGTTGCAGTGAGGCGATGCGTCCCTGGGAGTGAGCTGCTTCAGAGGAGATGCTTTCAGCAGTCCTCTGATCCCTCTGGGGGTTTGCAGACAGCTTGAGTCAAATCTGCTGCTTGCTTTTTTTCTCTCTTACCTTTGCAGATGCATTTTGCTCACACTTCCTCCAACAAATCCCTCCTTCCCTCCTCCTCTGGGCTGTGGGAACAGAAGTGATGAAGGTGGGAAAATACTGAATTCATGGAAATAGGTCAGAGACTCTCAGGTCTCCCAGTGTGCCAGAACAGGTTGTAGAGATGGGCAAGCACTAAGCTATTTAAGCCGTGAAATGATGCAGAGGGTGCTGCCTGGCACCGGCTTTGGTCACCCTCCTTCCTCAAGGACATACGAAGTTCTGCTTTAACTAAGCTCAAAACAAGCCCAGACAGCCCCACCCCGCCTGGCGTAGGCAATTGTGAAATGCCCCCCAACACGTGCCCTTAGGCTCTCCAGCCTGCTGGGAGCCTGGGGTGGAAGTTGGGCGGAGGGGTGCGTGCAGCTGAAGCCGTGCCAGAGCTGGTGCCCTGCACCGAGCTGCCGCGGAGGTCTCAGCGTACAACAGAACGCTGTGTCGTAAAGGGCAGTTTCCTCTGCCATCCAACCTCACTGCTGAAAAGCACCTGCACTTGTCAATAGGCCAGGCAGGGATACAGCATTCTGTGCCTGTGTCCGGTCCTCCCTCTCTGATGAGGAAATCACACGCTCAGGGTCCCCAGGGATCCCCTTTCAGGAACATGATTATGCCAGAAACCTCCATGTTTCTCCTCCCCACGCTGCAAGAGCCATTGAAGGAAGGCTCTGGCTAATATATAGATCCTTTCCCCTCTATCACATACTAAAAATGATGAGGGTGCCGGTTCTCACCCCTACAGCAGAGCCATGGCTTGAGCTAAAGGCAGGAGCAGGCACGTTGACCTGTGGGTACCTGTGCCATCCTTCCCACTGTGGGCAGAGAGGTGCTCCAGGAGCTGGGTGGGGGCAAAACCCTAAGGCAGCCACGCAGAGCTGCCCTGGGCATGGCCGGGTCCTGCCCAGCCTGTGCCAAGCATCCCTGGCCGTCTCTGCTCCCTGGGCAGCTCTCCAGGCTCTGCCTGGCACCACCGTGCTTTGGATGCCTGCGTTGCGCTCAGGAGCGTATGAAACATGTTGGGCACCTGCCAAGCTTGTCTCAAAGTGCCATTTTCAGGACGCTAAACTTTTCAGTCACGTTTGTTAGCAAGTTTTGTCTGAAAATGTATGGGATAATTTTTCCCCAAAAATGTCAAAACATTTTGTTTAGACATTTTCTAAATGAAGTAGCTTGGCTTTCTTTCAACATGACAGTTCCATCTCAAGGCTGACCTATCTTTTAAAATTCTTTTTTTAAAAAAGCTAAATAATATGCAGCTTAGGGGTTGAATTGACATTTCAATTTTATTTTCTGAAGGCTCCCCCCCCCAAGTTTCCCATTTGTTTTGAATAGGCAGATCTCCCTCTTCCTCATGCCTGTGTGAGGAGGGGTGGGGATGGTTAGCAGATTGGGAAATCCACTCTGGCCAAGGGTGCAGGGAGCTCTCCGAGGGCTCTCCTGCTCTTCTTGCTAGGGCACTGCCCTGGACACTCATACTCCCCTCCATCACCTGTCCCTAATCTCCCTCACTAGGGCTTTACTCTAGTGACTCATTCCCCCATCCTGGGAATAAAAACGCCTCGTTCAAGGCTGCCTGTGCCTCTCTGGCCCCCACAACGTGTTTTCCATTAAAGCCAAAGATTAATTTCTGACTTCATTGACTGACAATGCATCAAGGGGGGAAAAAATCGAGCAGGCTGTGAGGTAAAGAGATGGAAGCTGTAAGAGGAGAGGACAGAAAATCAGAGGTGGCATCTCTTTAGTATTGGTAGCCCCCCAGCAGGGCAAGGGGTGTGTGGGGCAGGCCCTGGGGTATGAGCAGTTCCCCAAAACCTGCCCTGCAGAGCCTGAAGGTGCTACACACTCCCATTGCACCCCTGTGCCCTCATCTGACCGAAGGTGAACTGGGACAGCCCTGGCGCTGCTACCTCCATCAGAAACATCAGAAGCAGCAGGATGCTCCTGTCCTTCTCCCACCCTACCACTGGCCCAGGATGGGGAGAAATCTTCACTTCCCTCCATCAGCTTCTCCACCCACGCAGCTGACACCACCGATTGCTATGGAAACCCAAGGGATGCAGCACAGAGGGATACTGCCTGGCCAGGAGGCTCCTGCAAGCAGGAAGAGGTCCCGCAGGAGGAGGTGTGATGTGGCAAGGCTGGGTGCCTCTGCCAGGGTGAGCCTGGGGCCAACTCCTGCATGGAGGCAGAGGATGAGCAGTGGCTTGTCCTCACCATCCCACTGACACCCCAGTGGGTTTGAGGTGCTAGTATTGCCTACAGAGGATCCTGTGCTTCTCCGCTCTCTGTCTCTGCATCAGTCACGACAGGAGTTCACAGCAGAAATGCACCTCCCTCGCCAGCTGGGGACTGTTGCCAGATTCCAGTTCTGCCAGCCTTTGGTTTTTTTTTAACATGTGCAGCTCAAAGTCTCTTCTGTTTCACTTTCTTGTGAAAACGATCAAAGCACTCGTGGAACTTTTTTTCTTTCTTTTCTTCTTTTTTTTAATGTTTAGTAGCTTTTAAAAGGGATCCCAGCACAGGCAAGAGGCTCTCATCAGGCACAGGTTCTGCCTCTCCCTCTGAGCAGCAGAAAGGCAGCAGAGAGGGAAAGTCTCTTAATTAGCAAGCCAGTGCACCCCTTCCTTTCTCTCCCTGCCCGAGCCCTAGCAAAAGGCCATGAGCATCCATCTGGGGCACCGAAATCAGCTTCTGATGACAGTACCTCCCTTGGCTAGGCAGAGACATCTCCTTGAAGGCCCATGAAACTTTGAGGAAAGCACAGAACAATTTTCTTCTGCAAAGAGACCAGATCAGCTGTATCTACCCTAGCTACGTTTGTAACCCTCTTTCCTCTTAGTATCTCTTAGCTGTTAATGCAGGCAGACTCCTGCTGCGGCAAGCCTTCTTATCTCGGTATTCCAGATCATGAGGTGACACGAGCAAAGGTTGTGAGCAAGCTGGCGATGGTAAGATGAGGTTATCTGTATAGGCAGTCTCTGAAACAGGGCAATAGTGCACCCTGTACTGGCATCATCACCTAGAAACACATTGGAGATGCACACGCACAGGGAGTCTTAGGCTCTTAAGGACATCCAGGTTACATTTCCTCACTCTCTTCCCCTGCTCTCCTTCCCCTGGGGTAAGTTAACACAGAGAAAATCCTTTCCAGTGCTGCTAGCTCTGCCTGTGATGCACACGTGAAGCTGCTTGGGACCAAAATACTCAGCTCTGCAGTGATTCTGCTAATAAAACAGACCCCTGGAGAACCTGCCATCCCAAGCTACTGGCTGGGCTGCACCGACCTGAGCTATGGAGGAGAGGCTGGTGCTCACATCAGACCTAAGAGGCTTTAGTGAGACAGCAGCTGACTCACCGCGCTGCCTGAGGCAGGGAAGAAGAGGGAGCAAGCCCATGGGACAGGTAAGTGCTGCCTGCAGGCAGGAGAGAGGTGCTGTGCCCCTCGCACCAGTTTCCACCCAGCAGCCAGAAAGCGAGCTGCTCCTTGGCACTCAGCATCTCATTTTTATTCAAAAAGGTGGGTATCATTCTGACTTGTCCATGAATCCTGGCTTTGATGTGACAACCTGCACGTGGAGGTACAACTGAAAGGAGGGAGATCTAGAAAATGCTTCTTGTCTGAGCCAGGGTTTAGTTAGACTCCTATAATTAACGACTGCGGCTCTCCCAAGAAAGATCCCAGCTGTTTTGCTCTGCAGCCTGCTCTATCAATTTTTCTCTCATGCAACCAACACACACCAAAACTCATTCCTGTGGGGAAGGGAATGAGTGTGTACAAATTAAATGCAGCTGGAAAACATGAGCAGGAGGGGAGGGGAGGGGACAGAAGCAACACAGACTCCAAAGGAAGTGACACAAATCACATCCCTGGGAAGATGTGACCAGGTTCCCCTGGGCCAGAAGAAGCTTGCAGCATGATGTGTAGCAAGCTCTTCGCATCTGAGCATTAGGTGAGTAGTTCAGGCAGTGAGACCTCTCTGTGACCAGCACAGCATAGAGTGTGTAAGGTGCACCCTCATTTTGTCTTGACATAACTCTTTCAATAAGATGTCCTTCTGCTGAACTACTTTGTGCTTGGGCCAGCCACAGGGAGTCTACAACCTCCCTTTTGCTCCAAAAGCCTGTCTTTAGGAAGCCCTCCCAACCTTATACTTCTCGTGGTCTCATCTGCCCTGTAAAATACATCCAGCATGGGTCAAGAAGACATCAACCCACAATGCTCAGCATATTTTAAAAGAGGCCATCCTCAAGCAGCAGTAATCTAGTCCTCAAGTCTTTACAACAGGAGCATCGAAGAAGCCATTTGGAGAACTAACCCATGCTCCTAAGCATGGAACACATTGCCCAAGGCTCTCTGTGTCCCCTTGCTTTTCAGATCTGCTGCCTTTTCTCCAGGCCAGGAGGTGCCAGTTCTTTCAAAGCAGGCAATTTTCCAGTCCGTTGGTAGGCCTGGTTTTCATCTCTTGAAAGTTTGGCACTGTTTGCTGAGGGGACCCCACAGGCTGTTGCCATCCAAAGTTCAGCCAGCGCAAGGCAGAGAGGGCCAGTGGCTTCATGGATCTTGCACCCTCATGAATCTGTCTCAGGCAAGGGGCACAGGCACATATTTCTGCTCAGCCCAGGTATTCCCTTGGGCTAGCTGCCTACTCTTTGTTCCTCCACCCTGTTCACTTTTTTCTACATGAACTACACCCCATCGCTTCACCACTCCTCGTCTCCTCAGAGGCTCCCAAGTCTCAGAAGGTTCTTTTGCCTCTTACAATACTTGGGCAGCTGTGAGCAAGTGCACTCCCACCTTCTGACAGCCACATCTGTCCACAAAACTCTGCTTCTGCAGCAGAGCTGGGAGACTCAGCAAACACTTCTTGTTGCCTTACACTCCTGAGCATCTCTGTGCTACTTCCCCTTCTCCCACACCAGCCTGTTCAGTCTTGACTCCCTCACAGTGCTGGAGCTCCATTTGATTTGCAGACACAATTTTCTCCCGTGTAATTCAGCTCTGCCCTGTGAATTGTCTCTCCACTGACATGTTTTTGCTTAGCTCCAAGAGGATTAAGAAACTTCTTTCACCATAGCAGTCCTATTTCTGTCCTGTTATCTGGGAACATAGGACAGTGGCAGCAAGGAGAAGCATTTTATTAAGAGGCCGAGGGATCTGCCCTCTAGTCTCACTGCTTCCCTGCTCTCCACTAAGCTTTTGCAGGTGCTGGTAGATAAAGTTCTGCTAACAATAGCATCACCCCGTTATTTCTGCCTTTGTCACGAAAGGCAGCTACTTCTTTTCCAAATGTTCTCTTTTCCAAATGCTATTAGCTCTGCCCTGAAAAGTTTCTATATTTAACACGAGTCTTCCAGGTCTGAAGTTTGTGGCAGGCACG